>NW_010972886.1:5074378-5130174 GCF_000737465.1 Haliaeetus leucocephalus | reverse complement strand
ACCTGCCGTGCGCTCGCCGCGGCTGCCGGCCTCCCGCGGGGGCTGCCCGGAGAGGCGCTCGGGGCTGGCGTTTACGAGCGAAAAATCCTCCTCCTGACGGGCGGCAGCGGAGAGGAGGCGGCGGACGGGGCCGCCCCGCTGATCGCCGGGGACCGCCGGCCCCGCGGGAGCTTGAACTCCAGTGGAAGGAGTCCGCGGGAGGAAGCCCGGAGGCAAAGGAGCGCTTCCCAGCTCTCAGCCGCTCCTCCGCTCAGCGCGAGGGATGGCGAAGCGGGCGATCCCCCGTCGGGAGGGTTACTTTTGCTCCGCGAGTGGCAAACGAGAACCACCCCCCCCGAGTGATTTGCACCGAGACGGCTGCAAAAGCACAGCTCAAAACCCCACCCGCGTCCCTCGGCGCCCCCCGTCCCCGGTGCCACCGTGGCTCGGCCGGCCTGGCCACCCCGTCCCCGACACCGCGGCAGCAGCAGCTGCACCCACCGCCAACCCCACCGCCACGGCGGTAGGAAAGTAAAGATCGAAAGAGGGGGTTGGAGGAATGTTCCCCGGCCCCCTGCGAATCTGGATGGAAAGAAAAAAAGAGCACGGCACCCAAAACGGGAAAGTCATGGTCCACGAGAAGTCACAGGGGCCCTTGAAAGCTCCAAGCAATACGAACTCAGTTTTAAATTGAAGTTACGCTGTTGGAATTGTGTTTTGTCCATGTTTAAACAAAAGAGGGAGAACCTGGCACTCAACAGAAATCAAACATTAATTCTATGAAAACCAATCAAACTAGTACATAAGGGAAGTTAGGAATGCTTCCTTTCCAGGCTTTTGCATGGAAATAGTTCACAAGTATCACTGGGACTTCCAGAATGTCACCACCTACTGTGATGTGAGGAATACATCAAACTACAAAACAACTTCTAGAAAAGAAAATGCTTAAAAAATGCTAAGCACCAAAAATGACTTTCACCTAAAACATCATAAGAAGTCAGAGAAAAACAATAATTAGATACTGGTGGAAAGCAAATCATTTTTAAAGGGAATAGATTGGTGTGACCTTTCTTCCAGTTACAGCAGTGACTTCAAAGGTACAAACTCAGATGACTGACAAAATAGAAAATGGTGAGATGCTGAGTGTTTAGATTCTCTTCTAAAAAATTGCTAACACCTGCAAGTGGATGCGGATTAATTTAAGGAGAAATTGCAAGTGCGCGATACCTCTCGAGGCCAAAGGTGTGACCTCAGCACTCAACTGGGGGGATGCACCCTTTGTAAAACTGTGTGTTAAAGAAGGGGTCCTTAGGACAGTTACAAAGAACATGTTTATGTTTTCTGGGGGCAGGGACAAGGAAGGAATGAAGAATGTTTCTTAAAAGTAGGGTTTTTTCTTAATTTTCTTATAAGACCGTATACTATGTTCTTACACAACAGAAACCCTGAGATAAAGTTTCAATCATGTGGACATGACAAGCTCATACAACAACTTTGCTCTCAGAAAGAACACTTCAATTACGCATCTGGTAGGAGAATTGCTGCCTTTCAACCACAACAGTGGTCACCGAAGTCTAACTAGCGCTTCCTATAGCATGCATTGTATAAGCGTTTGTACAAAATAATGGAAAATACTCACTTTAAAGTACTCCATCATGTCTCAGTTTGGTAAGGATGCTGCTGACAACATTTTAGAAGCCTGTATACAACAGGGGATATTGTTACCTAGGGAAAGATGATGGAATATCCCATCCAGCACAGCAGGAAGAAATAGGGTTCCCCAGCCAGCCTGGATGCGGGTGCCATGAGGGAAGCAGAGCTGGAGGGAGACGTGCACCGCAGAGGCTGTTGTCAGTAAGAGCTGTGCATCTCCCCGTACGAAAGCCCGACCTCTGGCTCCCGCACCTCCAGCCAACTCCCTGCTCCTCTTACAGCAAACAGGCACAGACAGAAAACTGACAAACAGGCTCCAATGAACTCAAACTTGGGGTCAGCTGAGATCATTCCAGTCATTCAGCCAAAAGCCAAAGCAGCAGGATCATCTGGTGACTTGGACAAACTGCAGTATCTCAGACAAGCCAGAGGTTGGTTATAGTGGGTCTGGTAAAGCGGTAACACTCACGAGAAACAGCCCGGTGATTCTGGGGAGCTGCAGGGGCCTTGGAGGGTGGACAGCCCCCGCACAGCCCGGCATGCGAGTGTCCTGTGTCAGCAGAGCCTGTGGCCAGGGCTTCCCTATTCTGCAGCTCTGGAGCTAACCCCAGATTGCTCCTGGGCTTTTTTTGCTTTTGCGGGGAAAAATGACATTTTGGAGGCTGAGAGCTGGAATGGAAACAATACTCGAGTTCTTGAAATCTCCTGTGGGATTGAGTGATCTTCCCTCCACACAGCTCGAGCGTCAGTCTGCTGCTTCTCAGCAGCTCTGAAGCCCTTATTCCCAAAGGCCTTGTGACCCTTTACCAAAACCTGGGGGTGCTGGTAACCTGTCTTCCAGCGATGGCACTGCACTCAGCAGCACTGCTCACCCCGTCACACTGGCGACATTTAGACTAGTAGAAGTGCAGGAATAGCAGTTGTATTGCTTTCCAACCTCCAGCAGATATTTTTCCATTAAAACAAACCGTCGGAACAGCTCTGCAGAGTTGCACAGTTGATCTACAAATACTGTGACAAAACCAACCTTTTTCAACTTGCTGCTATTTATAATCCCAAGAACAATACTCATGTAATAAAACTTTCCTAGTAGAGTTAGAAGAGGCACTTTGTGGGCAGAGTAGTACAATTCCCAAAACTCACATTAAGAGACTTCAGTGACTTCACCAAAAATTTTTTGCATCGTTAAGAGACCAAACATATGAAGAAAACACAGTCTAAATCTGAGCCTTGGCCTAGAAGTGATGCTGCTGGCAGAAGCACAGGGCGACATCAGATTACCACCTGAACTCAATCCTGCCGCTTCTCTTCTCGAGGAAGGCAGTCGCCTAACCAAGTACAGAAAGATTCAGCAAGTGGTTTTCTTTTTAAAATCTCTTACTACCGTTACTTAAGATGATCTTGCCAATTGCTCCCTCGCACCATTGCACAGTATGGTTCATATATTAAAGTACTGACTGAAAAATGGCACCTTCTTGTTCATATCACAAATACCTGAGAAAAAAAGCACAAGATCTATGAAGCATTAAAAACTTACTAAAAACGCAGACATCTTTTGATACAAACCAGTGCACTTTTTGCTGTAGGAGACACTCCACCCATCAATTCCCAAAACTGTAAGGAAAGAAAGAACACAGCACAGCTGAAACAACAACCTCTGACTGTCCAGAAGAAAGCTGGCCCTCAGCTAGTGAGCTAATTAAGCTGTGTAAGAAAGAAACCTTAAGAATCACTTGGAGCCAACAGTGACACCGGGTTTCATCCAGAGCAACAACATGACTGTCTCCCTCAAACACACCACTTACTTACCTAAAAACCACTCCTGCACCAGACATCCCTCGTCTAATTAGTGTAGAAACATTTGACACTGTCTGCGTAAGGACTTTCTCTGGTCCTGCAAGATATGCATGCAAATGTGTTACATACAAGCATGGCACCAAGTACCTGTGAGTAATGCTGTGGAGAACAGTACATAGCAATTACTGTAAAAAAAAAAATCTGCTATGAAACCTATGCAAAAAGCATTTAAACTGTATATGCCCTGTGTGTGACAGACAGATGGAGAGACAGGTACACTTTTAGTTACACGTGTATTAATTTAGTAAAGATATATAAAGCATAAGTAACCATTTTAAAATGGTACTTAAAGGTACATATGTTAAAAGGTATTCCTCTTCAGGGAACATCAGCGCCAGAACAGATACACTCAGTGAAAAGTAAAAAAACCCCGAGATTGGGTTAAATTCAAACAAAAGGGAATGAATTCTTCCCCACACCTGAGGAGATACGACCATGTAGAAATGCTGTGGCTGAGGTATCCCCTTGTGGCATTTGCTGTGAATCAACTCCCAGCATTACACTGCGCAGCTGACTGCAGCTAAGTGCCTCCTTTTGCAGAGGTACTCGTAAAAGAAGGGAAAAGACAACAACCACAACCAAGAGAAATGAGAGACTCTTTGCTGTAAAGCCTGTCGGCTTTTCCAACTGGTCTAATAAAACTCTTGCCCTCCAATTTTCTCTCCCAAGAGAAGTAAGAAGTTTTTATGAACTTGAGTCAAGGTGTTTGGAAATTTGGCAACGTCTGCAGAAACCAGCCTGCCAGTGTGAAAAAGAAAGCTAAATCATTCTGCTAGTGCCCCGAGCACAGGATCAGGAAAATAATTTTTTTCTAACATTGATTTTACTTTTCTGTCCTCAGGCAAGTCATTTAAAACATCAACCGACATGAGTGCAAACTCATCCTAAGAATAGCTGAAAGCATCCTAGTCTTTATTTATACTAGTTTGAGATTAACAGAGCATTTAAAACATAGGTTGTAGGGAGCACAGGAGCACTCCAAAACTATTCTAACTTGAGCCAAGGTCAGGCTGCTTCAAGAATGGAAAGGTAGAAATGCTCCACCTCTGTACTCACTGGTCCCAAACATTGCTTCCAGCTCCAGTGATTAATATATGTTACTTCATAAGGAGAATTTGTATGTCCCCGGTATGCCAATCTGAAAGCAAAAAAACCTTCTACCCCCAGCAAAAGAAAAGAAAAATGCAAACCAAGTACATAAAATGTATAAAAAGAGAATTAAAAAGACTTATAAAAGCCTTCGTGCTGTTACTCTGTTTACAGTGATCAATTAAATTGTAGGCACTTTCCACTTTACAATGTAAAAATAATTTTCAAGTATTTGGGAAATGGGGTGGAAAAAGGACAAGGGGGGGGGAAACTTTAAAGACCAAAAGGTGAAGTAATAGAGCGAATTCCAGAAAAAATATATACTGAAATGCTGGAGAGATTGTATTGCCACTTTCACTTACGTCTCGCTTTCAGAGGGCTTCCATTTTCAGAAGACACAATGGAGCCAGATACTTCCCCTCTCAGAGCTAGTCAGTGCCTTGGATAGCTTTTTAGAAAAACACAGGAGTGCATAGGAATGGCAAATACACAACTTCTTTATGTGGCCATGCTGCTGTTCTCATAAGTGCAGCTTCAATAAACATCAATAAAATAAGCACGATGCTCTGTTCTCCTGCCTTAATTGAGTAGATTAAGACAAAACAGTTGTTCCCGACTTGAAGTTTTTTTTCTCTAAGTCAAATACTTTAAACAAATGTTTAAGAGCAGCCAGATCATTGTGTGTGCCCGAGGGAATGTTTGGCGCTGGCAGAGGCACAGGTGGAACATTTCCACCGTCCTCTTCTTGAGGCAATCTTGGCCTTGGAACAAGACAGAAGCGTTTTCCATCTCCTCTTACTTGTGCTGGTAGTAATGTTCTCTAGGAGCCCATCCTGCTGGCTCAGCATTTTGGAGACAATGTCAAGTTCAACCCACAAACCTTCCTGCTCTTGGTCCCCCATCTACAATGAACACAAACAGGATTGTCAGTGAAGGTGGGCTTATTCTGCCTAGGTATTCTCCCACTGTAACAAGCTTCCAGCTGGATCTGCAAGCGACTTCTCCAACCCTTTTGCATCATGTTGATGTCAAAATCTGGATTTATGGAGGTCATTCCAATGGGGGATAGAAATCATTAAATTAAAAGGGCAAATAAAAGGTGCTTAATTTCATTTTCACTGGTGAGAACAGACTTCTTGTTGCCCTCTGTTAGCAAGATGGTGTTGCCGTTGGCTAGGTAGTTTATAAAAGACTTTGCATTAATTAGTAATGTATAATCAATGTTCATTAATTTGCTGCGTGTAAGCTAAATTGCATAAGAGAACGGCCAGCAGGCATCTAACCCAAAGTGTGCCACAGAGCACAGGATACACTAGAAACAGGCTGAAACAAACCGGTTTATGTCTCTGGGATATCCTGTTGCCTACAAATGGACAGAACAGACAGCTCTTGCTGGGCTGCTCTCTAGCAAGAATGCCTCAATGCCACAACACGCCAGCACGGGTAAATTAGGTGTTAGGTCACTACCCATTATCAGGCTAAATCTTCATAATTAATTGACTCATTAAGGAACAATAGAGAGGCATCATCTCTTTGCCCTTAGCTCCCCAGCTCCTGTCAACACCTAGGAGCATCCTCAACAGGGTAGCACCAGGAGGAAAAGTGCATCTCATTTCCCAGAACTCGCTACCATCTGCTAAACCTGGGTATTCCACACAGCACTAAAACCTGCCACATTTAGTTTATGTACAGGTGTTACAGTTGTAACGTGTAGGCCTGAATTAATGAGAAAATCATTATATATAATAGGTATGAAAACAGCATATATTTTAGAGAGAAATCTCTCTAACTTTAAATGCACACAAACCATAGCTGAAAAATTGAAAAAAACCCAAAATTTAGAGTTGCATACATTAATTTTCCAAAACAAATGAGGAATCTGAGGCTTCTGTTTTGGGGAGGTTTATGGTACACCTCTAAATTGGTGTCTCATAGTCCCATTAAAAATTCCATCCCAAAGGTGATTACACAAAACACCTGGCTGGATTAAACACTATAAAATAATTCCTCTTTTCTAATATTTGTTCATCTACAAAGCACCTCCTATACTCTGCCTCTCATATGGCCAGATAAATCTATTTATTTGAAGTAGAGGCAGAGTGCAGGAAGCCAGCCGGCCCCACGAAGAATAACAACCAGTGCCACGTGGGCTTTCACCACAATGACAACGGTGAAAAAAATGGAGTCAAACTGCTTCTTTCTGCTGTATCTTTTTAATTTCAAACACAAGTAGAAATCTGGAAAACCACGGTTATTAAACTCATTTTTTTGCTGGTTATAACAAGATTGTAGAAAGCTATCATAGATTTTATTGGTTAATTAAATATTGTCTGTTACTATCTCCACACAATACTAAATTTCTGAGAGACAGAGTATATGCTAATGGGTTAATAATGGTTTAATATTAACGTCTCTTTTAAAAAAAAAATAAATAATGCAGGTTGTCAAATAATTGTCAGATTGAGAATAGACCTGATGATTCCCCCCCCCCCCTTAAGACAGACTGGCTAAAATAAAAAAGAAAGTCTTTATCAAAGTAATGCACTTCCCAGGTGAGAATTAACTTCCTGAGACCGCCTAAGCCAAACCCTGACTCTGGGGCAGGATGACCTTTTACCTGTGTCAGACCTAAGAGATGTCTGTCTAGCCTCCCCTTCACAATGTCCATCAGCGCAGATATTTTTCTCTTCTCCTCTCTCCTTCTCCCTTTGGATAGAATCGACTCCGATCCATCACCATTCTTCCCATTAGAAAGCTCTGCTGGGCGGCTAATCTTGGAAGCAGCGATTTAAGCCCATAACTGCTGTTCTGCACCTTATGTATTTATTTGACTGTGTGGAAGCCAATACAGCTGCTCTTGGAGGGAAGGAAGGTGCTTCCCGGTCCCTACCCTTCACTGCCTTGTTCTCTGTCTGGATACAGTTCAGAAACCAACTGGGGGGTATAGGTTTTCAGCCTGTATGACTTTTGCAAGAAGCTGAAGACCATGCCTCCTGTGCAGCCTTCACAAAGCTCAATAGGCATCCAGTTTCCTAAATCTAAAGGAATGATCTCTACTTTTTTTCCTAACTGGATGGATGGGTTCAGAAAGCATAACTTACCTCTGGGTTTAATTTCCCTCTCTTATTTATAATGTCAAAATTAGCAGAACAAACACAAAGCAGAAGGAGAGCAGGAGGTGGGACTTGGTGCCTTGGGGGAATGTGTCATTCTGCACAAGTGGAGAGTATCCCCATGCCCTACCCTCTGTGCAAACAGCCTGCATAGCCAGTCAAAGTTATAAATACACACACGAAACAAAAATGTAGCAGAAAGAGGGTGCCAAATGTACTACATCCCTTGGACAACAACGGCAGCATCTGTCTTCCCAACGAATTATGAAGATTAGCTTGCAGTTACTCCATCACATAAAAGTTTCCAGAATTTTTCGACACAGCAAACTATTGAACCCAATCCTGTTTCCACTGAAGTCAGTGGTAAATTCCCAATGCAAACAGGAGAAGTAACCTTGCTTTTGAGAAGAAAAACATTCCTTGGTGGAAAAAAAATACGCATCTTTAAAACTTTCAAGCACTCTGCTGAGCTGAGGTTTTTTTACTCAGAACTGATGCAACACATTTTGCTCCTGCGTATATAACACACCCCCCAAACACTTACACACACACAAGATGGCTCGTATTTAAGCAAAGAAGAAAGTTTTGTCAAAATGTGGAGTTTATAAATAAAGTGTATGCATATAAAGTGTACACAGGTTGAGGAATGAGATTCTTGCCTGCTGATTTCAAGGTAAGTTTACCGTAAGATTTCCAAAAGATGGTGTTCAACATGGTCACCGTTAAAATGTCTGGATTTTTCTCCTGGATTTGTTGAGTTGCTTGCCATGGTCGTAGATGCTTTTGACAAGTTTTAAACCTAGAATGACAAGCACTGTTACTATGAAAGTGAAAGGAATATGACAAAAAGCAATGAAATTGAAATCCTTAAAATTAACAAATGACATTACCTCTTGACATTAGTGATGTCAGTAATGGATCACTAACTTCAGGGTACACAAAGCAGACTTGAAGAAGGAATAAAAAAAAAGCAAAACCATAACATTAAGTGTAGAAAAAAATAAAGTCACAGATACATGATAGAAAAAGTACCCTGGAAGCAGTGATGCTGAAAGAGACTGAGGCTTCTTGCTAAATAATCTACTGAGTAAGAAACGCCCAGTGTGAAATGACAAGAGAGAGAAGAACTGGCTGTGCCTCCAGGGAAGGCGGCAAGCATTGCTGTGCTCTGTCCCTTATGCCAGGATCCACACACTGAAAAGACAGTTAAGAAACTGAAAATATACAGAAAATGACTGAAAGACTCACTGAAGGCCTCAGAAATATCCTTCCATTTCTTAGCTCTGAGTCAAAGCTAAGAGGTAAGCGATGAGTTGATCATGGCCTGTAAATACCTATGGATAAAATTACAGTAAAAAAGATAATCTGTAAATAAAGATATTATCCAACTGTATCACTGAAAGCAAAAGCTATTCAACTTCAAAGCAAGAAGGACAACTGTATGGAAAAGTTAAACGGTAACCATAAATGCCTGACCAGCTTCCCAAAAGACGTGGTGGGTACTCAGGCCCTGCAGGCTTCAAGGCAGGACCCATGGTCCTCTCTGCAGGTACGTGCCAGCTCAACCTGGAGCTGTGAATTGCGTGTAGAAATTTCTGGGCAATGTTTCATGGTGAACAGACATCAGAGTCACAGTAGCCGTTCTGGCCTTTACACAGGCAGGAGATAGCAGGACACAGATTTTAAATAAAAAATCTTCATGGGAAAGCTAAATTCCAATGTTTAACGACAAGTTATCATTGTAAGATATTTTAACTGATGTAATACAATTTGAAGCACGTTTGGGCTGCTGTACATGTCCTGTTCGGCACATGTTCCAGCATCTGAGCTGGGTAGAAAGACTGCTCTCCCAGCCAAATCCCAAATATTCACCATCACTTTCCTGGGCAGGAGTTACCATTTTTCCCCCATCTCTCCCTTTTTTCCCTACACTGCTTCTGCTCCTCAGTTTACTGCCCTAACCACTCCCTAACCCAGTGCTTGCCAAATGAGTGGACCCAAAATCATGCTTTTAAAACTTTTAAATTAGCCTAGCTCATTATAGTTTTGACAAGAAATTACTTTTTTTTTTTTCAGGTTTGTTATATAGCCCTGCCCCATATTTGTACGAGGGAGTCTTGTAATCGCTTTGCAACACCACCATTCACCTTCCCAGTAGCTGGCTGTGTAGAGTGGGGTCTGCACGGATGGTTTATGACCGTACGAGAATGTCTTATCTGGTGAAATATTCTCCCATGCTCAGTTTGCTCATGTAAGAGTTACTCTAATAGAATTATTTATACTTTTGCATTCTTATTATAATACAGCCATGTTGAGGATACAGTGTCATCCGTACATACTATTTTATGAATCACTGACATTTTTTCAAAGACGTTATGCAAGTGTTGCAGAAGAAAATAATTATGATGGAGAGATTTCTAGTCCAGACCACAGCAGATCACAGACATTTCTTCTAAATATCAGGAGAAAGCAGCTGTCAGATGTTCCCATACGAGCACTACTGTATGGATTTGCAGCCATCTAACTTTCATAGGCACAAACATTTTCAAATTAGGGTTCACTTCACCAAAGCTGGAGTCTTCCAAACAAAACTAAACGAATCATTGCTTGGAGCACACAATAACAATCCAAAGCATGAATACGTGTTATTTCAATTTTTGGTGATGACAGGTTTGTTAATATACCCATGAGATGGAAGCCTGAAACCCGTACTTACATAAGCAACTTTTCTACATGTGACTGTACCAGCTGAGCTCAATAGCCACAGATTGTTTGCGGGGACTTCTGGGTGGAGCTGTATTTATCACTTTCTGCTGGTGATACGAATTTGGGTCCTTGTTTGCTTTATAAGCCATCGGATGACTCCAGGCATGCTAAGCTGTGTGGGTGTGAGGGGAGAACAAAGATCATGCAGAAGGGACTGCTTATTTGCTGGCTTTTGTTTTAACCAAGGCTTTAATTCCTTTTGTATTAGTCACAAGACATGATATTAACAAAATACATAGAATATCCTATTTTGACAAAACATTGCTGGGCTGCGGCAAAAAGAAACTACCTCTTCCCATAACCGAGCTTGCTTTGAACTTCCAGGAGCTGCAGTCCTTTAATATGAAAAGCTGACAAGTAAAAAAAAAATCTCTTAAATATTTATTCTAATTTAAGAAAACATTTACTTTTAAATATGAGGATCAAACCTGATTACTTGATTCCTGAATTTACTTCAGGTCAGGTTGTGTGGTTACTTCATGGTTGGGGTGGAGGAAAGCAGGGAAGAGGTTGCACAATAAGACAGGGATCACCACCCCCTCCCACCTTACTCCTCTACAGAAGTGCCAAAGCAGGGGCTGTCCTTTCCCCACTACCAAAGAGAAAAGATTTCTATGAGAAAAAGGCATAAAGATAGGAAAACAGCTCTGATCCCCATTCCTGCAGGCTTAGGGGTTAGAGCTGGCCAGTCTACAAAAGCTGTAAATCAACAGGAGTGCTTGTTTTGCAAAGCCAGCGGCTCTGGGGGTGCGCTGGGGGCTGGGCAAACAAGACTTCTGCAGCAATTGCACAAGCAAACTATTAACAGTGCAAATATAAGAGAAGTGGCTTTTGTGCAAGCTGGATACGGGAATATGTACGTACAAAACAGTCTTCTCAAACCTCCCTCCCAACAGAGGTCAGAGGCATTCCCAAACTGAATTTTTGCAAAGGATTGGGTTTTTTGCCTTAAATGCCCCACACTGGTGCCAAGATTTCAAGCAGTTGACTTGGGTGATGCTGTGTGATGACATGGCCTGTGAAGCACCTTGCAAACAGAAAATTTTTCCACAGTCCATGATTTCTTTATGATACAGCATTTTTAAGACAAGTAATGTTTTCATACACTCCTCTAGCTCAGAGCAGAAAAAGAAGCTCCCCCCCACTTTCCTTCCTCCAATAAGAGGAAAATCACCCTACTGAGGTCAACTGGACACAGAAATTGCTCAGCAGGGAAGGGAATTACAATCCCTGCTGGGGGGGGGGGGGCAATTCCATTAGAGAGGATCTCCATTTCTTCTTTAGGAAAGGCTATATGATAAAGTAAGACAGGCCACAGAGAGCAGTATTGGGAGTCTCTCTGGGCACAGAGAAGCTCTTCTTCTTCAGGGACTGGTCCCAGCGGCTCTGCCCAGGGAACTCACACGTCCACCACTGCTTGGCAGTCTTCCCATCTCTGAAGCTAAGCCCTTTAAAGACACCAGTTCCCAACACTGCATCTTCCTTTCCCAGACAACACACTACTAGCACTCACCAGAAAAGCTTACCAACAGCATCTGCTTTCTGATGGCCCCTTGCCCTGTTAGTGTTTTACAGATCTGCTTTAAAATACCAATACCGCTACTGCCAGCAGACAATGATTTGTTCTGGCAGCATAACGCTCTGGAGCTCACGTATCTGGGCCCATAATAGTTGCACTTTTGAAGCAGAGTTCCTTGAGGAAGCGGTGAATTCAGTGCTCTCCCCCAAACCCTCTGTGGAATCTGGAGAAGGCGGTCACCGTACACATCCATCTGTGGTCACAGCCTCAGAAGACTCATGTGATACCAATGCTGTTGTTGACCACTTCTTTCCAACCTAGTTGCACAATGTGTCATTTTCAGTAAGTAGTGGCATTTCATGGACTTTAAATCATAATGTCTTTTTTGTTTAGCTTCATTCAGCTTGCTCTATTCCTACAAGCCTGATATTGCAAAGCCAAACTCTCAGTTTTCCATTAAATAGATGGTCTACAAGTAATGAACTTTGGTTTGTTGGCGCTGTACTGTAATTTCACAGTGCTAAGTATAGATCAGAGTCTGACTACTCAGCGTTTTTCAGGAGCTTCTGCATTATTTTAACACCATACTCTTGTTATCCTTGGTAGGATAAGAGGTTACAGCCCAACCCCAAACTTCCCTGCAAATTGCTAGTTTACGTGCTCGCAGCCTCTTGTCAGAGACTTCTCTGTGAAGTGCTAGTTCAAGAGACATCCATAGTCACCTGTTTATTCTTCCAGCAAATCTTGATCTGGACTAATGATCTAAAAACACCCTCAAGGGTTTTCCAGATAGCATCTGCAGATCTTAGGCTGTAGGTCTTGGTCCTTTCCGCCACCGTGTATCACCAAACTGCGCTCGTACAGCTGGTGGAAAAATGTCATCAATGGGGTGACTGGTGTGCAGGTGGTCCAGGTTGCTCTGACCCTCTTTGAGGGAAAAGGCAGCCTAGGTGGGAACACCACAGAAGCATCTCAGGCTTCCAACTCTTAACACTAGCCTGTTGCCCGAGTTTCAACCAGACAGTTAGGGTTTGTTGGTTTGGTTTGCTGGTTTGGTTTGGGTTTTTTTAATAAATGATTTCCCCATCACTACCTCAGAAGCAGCATGGTTCTGAGGTGCAGTTGTCACCTACTTGTTTTCATCTGAGATGACACCCATGCACCAGCCCAGACTAGCCCCCGTCTTGTGCCATCCTCTTAAGTCTACTTCATCCCCTTGCCCACAGCATCTTTAACAAAGTAAACACTCAAGTTACTTTGGCACCCATTAAAAGCAAATCAGTATTATTAGCACCATAATGACTAATAGTCATTAAGCACTACTCAGCACAGTGGGAAGTATTCTGTAATGCATATCCCCAGAAAATTTTACAACCCTGGATAAGCATAAAAAACAAAACAACAAACAGCTCCTAAAAAGAGCTCGTGTTAGAGGCTGGGTTAAACCGTGTTAAATGTGCATTCTCCTTTCTCATTTTGATTTACAAACCCCATATGTTTTTTTCTTTAGTGCTCAGGAAGTTTTGATCAGACAAGTGGTTTCCTGATAAAGCATTTGATAATGTACTTTTTGCCTGCCTTAAATGCTTCTGGGCTGATTTTGTTATGGACCGCATCAAAAGATCTTCTATGTAGCTACACGGCAAAGCCTAACCAGGAGAGACTGAGGACCAAGCTGAGGAAACTCCTCCCTTCTCCCTTTAGGAACGACTACTGAAGGCCAGCTGAAATTTGGGGCTCCAAAAATGAAAAAAAAGTTTTAGTTGCCAGATGAAAATATTCAAGGTGTCCTTGGCATCAAAGAGCAGCATGTCAGATAAACATAAGATTTTACTACATCTTCCTTACCTGCTGTGGTATTTTGAACACACCTTTCCAAAATTCAGTCTTGATCAGTCTTGCCTTTGCATTCCTTTGGGGATTGGAGTTGCTGCATCCAAGCAGAAAATGCAGCTTGGGGCAGGATTCTTGCTAGAAACATCCCAACAGAATAGCACAGGAGTATTGCAGATATGATTTTGGTGCAGAGGAATTGTGGTGAAAAGCACTACTGAAGAAACGTGCATTGGGAACAGCCCATTCCCTTCACCAGCACCTTCCCGTGTGATGCTTGTAACAGCAGAGATGAGGAGGCACAAAAGTAATTAAGAACCAAAAGTAATTAAAATATCGACACTCCTGGACCCTTTGCAATCTTAAGGATGCTGTCAAGGCAAATATCTTTATGTCTTCCTGAAATTTTGAATATGAATTAATAAAATATCTGACCTGCTAAGTGTCTAAGTTTTTGAGAATGGTATATATTTTGTCTTATAACAACTTGTGCATAACCAAGCTGAATTATGCCTGTATATCTCAATTCCTTGATATTACTATGATGCCATTACTTTGGTCTTCTTAATCCTTTAACAAGCCTTCCTAACACATCCTGCCTCTGCCCCAGTCCTCCTTACGTTTGTCCTTGCCCTGCAGACACCCCTCCCAGAAAACAAGAACATAACTGAGAAGTCAAGAAAAGTTCAGGGATCTGAGCACTTCCCTAGACTCATAACAAAAATGACTCCCTCGGACTACTGAATCCTCAGGATACGAACAAAACACAACATGCAGAAAAGCTCCTGTTTTTCTCCCTCCCAAAGCTGTAAGACAACAACAGCAGAGATGGTTTTTCTGGCTGTAGAGAAGACCAGCTTCAGAAGGCTATTCATAGAAGAGTAATTTCCAAAATTTGAGTCATCTGTACTGGGTGACAGTCAGCCACCATTTATCGCCCAGAACAATGTTGCATAGTGTTACTCAGTACAACCCTCCGCAGTCATATCCAGTTTCTCAAACCTACAGTTGTTATATTTGCCTCTGCCCTTCTCTATAGCACAAGCTATAGAAAGATCCTTTTCTGTCTCCCCTACCTCATCCTCTCCCCTCAAATATTTTTCTTACTTTCATTTAGTCTTGTGGTCTTTATGTAATATTTCTGGGTTTTCAGAGCTCTTCTAGTCTATGTGCATGGTTTACAAAATATCCCTTTAGCCTTTTTATGCAGAGCTGTGTTTGCAAATGGATGAATCACAAACCTCATACTTTTTTTTTTTGAGAAATAATTTCTACTGAAAATCCAGAGGAGCTGCAGTTTAGCTAGAGAGTTTATAGATATCTTATGTCTGGGGAAAAGAGAAACTTGATGTCAAACTTCCACTGCCCTGGCAATGTTCAGAAGTAAATTGGGGCAGGGCGGGGGGGCAGAGGAGATGACAGGAGGGCTGGCTGGCAAGGAAATGCTTGGCTCACTGGGCACTTGCCTGTTTTCAGGTGCAGTTCTATCAGAAAATTAGAACTGGAGGGATTAAAAAAAAAAAAGCTACTCCAGTGTCTGCCAGAAGAAATAAACTGAATTTTCCTCTTCACTGGGAAGAGATACACTGAGATCAAGGCTACAACTGGTTGAGTTCATGGAAGTCACTGAATTGATGATGTCAAATTGCTCCATCACTGAATGCCTTTGACACCAAGTGAATAAAATGTTTGTTCCCAGCCTAGAACTACTGACTTGCATAGCAATCATGTAGCCAACCTAAATGACCTTATTTGCAGAAAGAAAGTTGGCACAATGGGGTAGGCAGAACCTTAAACCAGAGCTGGTTCTGCCCGGACGGGCTGCCAGGCGAAGGCTGGAGCAGGGGAAAAGCTGCCAGCAGGAAAGGCAAGATCAGGATAAATTGTGCAAAGAGTTGCTTTTAAAAAAAAAATTGCCTCCTGTCTGGGTGAGTTGGCGTGAGGAGTGTAGGGAAGATGCTGAAGGAGGCAAGCCCAAGTCCTGGAGCGGGATCTCGGTTTCTGAGGGCACCACTCCAACGGTGGCAAAACCCGAGAGGTGGATTGTAGCGGTGGTTGCCTTCTCTGTGCTGGTTTGTGCACCTCCCACACTCCATTTGTGAATCAGATACAACCCCCTCTTGCAAAAAACAGTGTTTGCTTCTCAAGTTTCTGCAAGTGGTGCTTCACAGACACAGTTTCAAAGGGACAGGGACGCTACATAGTTAAGCAGAATGACCGAGCAGCAGTTGACAAGGTCTCAGTCCTTATGGACAGTCACAATCTGCCCCAAACAAAAGTTATGGAACCCTATTGAAACAGCCCATCTTTCCAGGTAGCTGCTCATTTAGTTTAGCATAACAAGAAACCAAGAAAATATCTTACCCATCTCACAGAATCATAGTGATATTTTTCCTGAATAAATCCCAAACAGCATATAATCCACTACTCTCGGTTTATACAGTACTGAAAGCAAATCTGTATATTTCAAAATATATTCCAAATATTTCTAACAAAATCCATATTCCTTAAAACAAATTAGGAGCAGGTGATTTCTACCCTTCATTGAAACATCCAGATAGCGAAACTGTGAAAGAAACTTACACAAAAGGCGTAACAAAGAAATTCTTCACTCATCTCAAGGCACCACAGTCTAACAAGAGTCAGTCCAACATTCATCCACAAAGCAACTACTAAGATACACCCAAGTGGCTCTCTCCAATAATGCAGCTGCATTTTCTCACTGTAATTCCAGATTCTTCAGGTGTTCAAACACCTGACTCTATTCCTATTTGCAACCAGACGAGCTTAAATCACTACCACATCCCGCCCCAGCATGTGATGGCTGATCAGGCTGCAGAAGAGCCCCTTCCCTGACTCTAAAACTCGGGCATCAAAGAGAGAGGCACGCATCGATTCCTCTTGCAGTAGATGGTATTTAAGAGTATTTCATCCTTTAAATTAAAAACCTGTTTTTGCCTTAAGACTTGAAAATTAATGATGCCCTGTGCTTTTGTCTGGCCGCTCAAGTGCCAGACTGCCCTTTTCCAGGGACTGTGGGTCAGCAGTGAAAGAAGGATTGTGGCTCATTGCTGCAGAGACAGCCCCTCTTCCCCTAGAGCTTCAAGGCTTGCAATTGCCTGCTTATAAACTAACAGAAGAAATGCAGATCAGGGACAAACGCTCTAGTTTCCTTCTCCTTTTAAAGTTCTCTTTTTATTATTTTAAATAATTTGCTGAAGATATCAAAACCAAGGCTGACACAGGATAAGAAAGCCTCAACTTGTTTTTGTCATCTTACAAAGACAGTTTAAGTCTCCTTTTTAATAAGCATTTCTAATCCTCCAAGCTTCTTCAGCCTAATTCTCCCTGACAACACAGTGGCTAGTCTCCAAGATTAAATTTATTCTTTATCTGGTTGAAGAGCAGCTGTCAGGGAACAGCATATCAGACAATGGGGCTTCTTGCTATTTCAGTGACACTCAGTGGCAGAGAAGTTCTTGAAGAGCACAAGATACGAAGGTCTAATTCTTCCCTTGTGCTGGGCTCTGGGAACCCAATGTTGGGTTTTCAGTTCTCTCTGCAGACTGAACATGTGAGCGTACATGGATGGGGCAAGGTTGAGTGGGAGGGAACAAACACGGCGCAGATGGCAGGGAATACATTTATCTACCGTCTCTGCAAGTTGCTGGCTGATGTTCTCCTTTAGAGCAGAAAAGATCCTCTCCTTGTCCCTGCTTACCTCCTTTAGATAAAGGTCCATCCAGTGGGCAGGGCTCAGGAGCAGCTGAAGCTGTCGCCGAGGAACTCGCTGTGGGTCTTGAGCGTACTCAAGTCCTCCCTCCTAAGCTGCAAGCTTGGCAGTTACAGCAATAGCTCCAGCAGCTTTTCCTTCTTTGCGTAAAGGCAGGAAGGTATATTATCATTTATACTGCCTGGATTATGCAGTTTGCCTGCTCCTTCCTATGCTTATTACCTCTTCAGACTTCAATCTGCACTGCCAAAGACCAAACATTTTCTGCTTAAACATGAAATAAAGGAAAAACGTGATCATAACTTAGTCCATGCTAAATCCTGAAGAACTTGGTTGGGGGGGGGCGGTGTGAACAATGCTGCTAGCAAACTCCAATTTCTTTATCTTTTAATTTTACTTTTTCCCCCCACTTTTTGCAAGACATATTTTAAAATATGTGGCATTAATAAAAACAAAGCTGCAATCTTTTCTTGTTCTAACAAGCCTTGTAATCTAGGGTTTGGGGTTTTTTTTCTTAAATCGGAAGAATCTATTTTATTAGCAGTAGCAGAAAAGTGCTGTGCTGTGGACTGAGGCATGACTATCAGCAAGCAGACAGAGTATTTCTTCTTCAGAATATTCTTGCAAATATCAACAAGTGTGATGCATTCCCTTACCCCAAGTACCTTTCTGATATTTGGAATAGGAGCAAAAGGAATCACTACAGCTGTGTTCAAGCCCAGACATTCAAAATAGCCAACGGGAAAAGCAGAGAATCAGTTGTATAAATAGTAAATTACGACATTGTTTGGTGCTCTCATGATGTTCTGCTTGAGGGAATACAGCATGCCTTTCGAAAATGAACATTTTATTACTTTTTCTGGTTATTTCTGGGTTTGTAGAGTTCCTTACTGTTGTGCAAGAAAACACTTGGCCTTCTGTATCATTTAATATGTTCAGGACACACAAAGAATTAAATAAATGCCTTGTTATCTGCATTCTTAACCTACAGAAACTTCTGCAGCTTCAGGGGCACCATCGGAGGCGCGTACAAGGCCAAAGATGTCTGAAAGCTGATTGCTTTCAGATATTTATTCTTGCAACTCTATGTTGCAGTAGCATCTAGAATGGATCTGCAGGTGGGCACCTCATCAGAGAATAATTACTCCTCACTCCACAACAGCTTTGGGCGAGAGATTTGGACTTAATTGCAAACTGAAAAGGAAAGCTGCGTGCCATGTACTTAAGCACCACTTTGCACTGTAGGTATCATAAGAAACAGAAGGTCATCAAATGTTGATATACAGCAGCAAGGAGATCTCTGCTCTTTCCTCCCTCCCTAACTTTCTGCTCCTGAAAGCATCAAATAAGTTCAACCAGGACTAAACAAAAGCAAAGCAAGTCGTCTCCTCCAAATGTGATACCCAGCAACATAAACGGTCCTTGAAACATCCCAAACCAGGGATCAACTACAAGGGTATTTGATCTTTCAAACTTTACTAACAGATTATGTCATTATCTCCCTCCCTCCACCTTTTGACCCTTTACTTCCCAAGCTGAAAATTCTTTTCGTGGTTTCAAACTATTTTTGATGCCCCACATCTAGCCCATACCTCTGACATTGAACATATTTGCTGACTATATGCACACAGTGTGCATGTGGGTGACTTATAAGGCGGCTCTTCGGTATTAAGTTAGTTTGGTAATATTGTATACCCTGCTGATTATCAAGAGCAATTTCCAAGGGGGGAGGTGCAGGAGGCAGGGAAAAAGCCTTTAAAAAGCTGTCTGCCCCTGTGATTTTCAGCTCTTTGAAAAAGCAAGAAAGAACAGAAAAGCACCCCTGGTGCGTGGTTAAGATAACTACAAAGGAACTATTCTTACCAGGTTCCTTCAGTAAAATGAAGGGTGCTTTGATTGCATTTTTTGGCCTTGCTAATCTGACAGATATTGATGGATAATATGGAACAGCCAAAATCTTTGTTCTAAAAACATTGACTCATACATGTTACATCCAGATGTTTTACTGGGTTCTTAACAGATATCAAAGCTTGCTTTAAATACTTGGAAATTGCATTTTATACAGTTAAGCATGCGTGTATGCAGGGGAGGGAAAAGATAAAAAGAGAGGAGCTCCCTTAAGAGCAGCTTAAAAAGGAGTATTTATGTCCCCCAACATGGACACTCTAAATACAAAAAAGCCCAACACTTTTGTTTCTGCCTAATCAAGTTTGAAAATTAATACCACTAAGATTCTTAATGAGCAATTAGGGCCTTGCAGGCTGGTCTCTCCAACAGGCACAGGAGCCTGTGTGTAAACACTGCAGTGCTGACCTGCTGGAACCAGCCAGCCCCCAGCTGGCTGCCCAGGCAGAGACATCCCCATGACTTCTGACAGCTGGCCCTTCAGCAGTTCCACAGGTAAAGGGCTCCAGTGTCCCCCCTCCACTGGGATCCAAGAAAGGAAGAAATCTTTCACCTGAGAGCATGTGGGGGAGCCACCCCCACACCATAAGCACTTTTTACCAGTAGATCACGAAGGGAAGCAAACGATGCACGCACCGTGGCTCTCAGCAGCGCTCTTCTCCCTGACAGTGCCCGAACCACTACCACCGGAGAGCAGCTGAACGGCCGCATGGCCCTGAAAATAAAGAGCCAACTCCATGTGGGAAATAAAGACATGCAGACAAATCAGACACAGAAGAACAAGAACAGCGGCAGCAGGTTGCAGCGGGAGTTTGGGAAACGCAATGCTGCGCACCTTGGAAATTCTGAATCACTCAAAATTGTTGCCCCAGCCTGATTCTCACCAGCTCCTGATGGATGAAAGTTTACATACTGGCTATTCTGCTTTGCAGTCACTCATCCCAAGATGAGAGAGATTCTTCAGCGTGGTAAGCCTTTTAGTAGAGAACCCTCCTAGTAGAAAACCAACCAAACAGACAAATTGCAATGCAGACAAAATGTGACAAGTATCAAGCATAGATAGAATTTCTGATCTGCCAGGAGCCAGAGCTGAACATCTGCTGCTGAAGTGCTGCTTTTCCTTCCCCAGGCACGTCAGTGGAATCAGTCAGTCAGTCACTGACAGAAGCAGGTATGAGGTATTGCAACAGAGAAAAGGATCTCCTGGGCAAGTAGGATCAGGCCATTCCTCTGCACCTATGTGCAATAGCGTAAAGAGTTTGTTAAACATTAGGGTCAGGAAACTTCCAAAGTCTGTTTTAGACAGTTCACTGGTGAGGAAGCTACTCAGCCAAAAAGCTGACTACTCTTTTAGTTTAGACTAGTGTAGTCTGGAAACAAAAAAAGGCTTTAGCATCACTAGTGACAGCCTCACCATGGCTGGTAGTGGCCCAAAGCATATCTGATGGTTATTTAACAATTAAGGGTGAATGGAGTCGCAGCCTCACTCTCAGCACAAAGGCAGCCACAGGAACATAGTGGCTGGGATCTCAACACAGAAGAGTTCATACTGCAACTTAAATTCCTCTTTCAATCTCAGAGATGTTTTCCACGTTACATAGAACATAATCATGCAGTTTCACAGGACTTATTTTTCCTCCATTGCTTTTGGAATCCAAATACAGCAGCACAAGCCTCCTTCCGCACCGTCCCTCAAAATGCTTCATGCTATGCCAAAGGAGAACTAGTGACAATCTACCCTTGGCACCCGCTGTCAGCAGCCACACAGAGCAAAGCAGCCTTTCCTCCAGAGACTGGGCTCACGTAGGTGGGAGTGCAACATCCACGAGCATTTTCATTAACCATGTGAAGTGCAGCACAGGGCTGATTGGCCAGCAGAGCTGAAATTCTCTGGAGTTGTTCAGAGCAGTTTCAATCATTTATAAAAAGGCAAAGACAACAGCTGTGCTTGTAAAGACGGATTCTGAAAAAAAAGGAGCTACTAGAAAAATGTACTCTTTAAAAGACCTTTATTTGGGCTGCATGGTTACAATTCTGAAGTCCATTTATGCTTACAGTTAGATTGTTCCCAAATAATATTTCATAGCTCACCGTGTAAACAGTGCATTCTCTATCAGTCTAGTGTACAAGAATTTTATAAAATACAGATTAAGTGACTTTTTCATTTGTACACTTTTCAGATTAGTTCACCAAGATCAATTAAAAAGGCAAATAGATTAATTGGCAAAAAAAGTGTTGTTGCATTTTTAATATATTAGTACAAAATGGCACAAAAGGAAAAAGGTCATTTTAAAGGCTATAAGCATCAAACGTCTTAAACAGTTTGAATCAGTTCAACTGATTTCAACTTAATTTCATATATCACTGTTGAACTTGGAACTGAACTTGTAATCTTCTTTTCTTCAGCTGTATGAAAGACCTCAAATACAACTTCGGATCTGTTCATGGAAACCAAATCACAGCAGTTTCATAACAGTGACATTCAAGTGCAGTTAGGAAGTTGGGAATTTCTGTTCTTCCCAGTAAATCTAAGAATTCACAGACTAGAGCTTATTTTCATCAAGCCAAGCTCATCGATGCACACTTCAGATGCAAAGATACCAGACGTGCACATAAACCACGGTATTTCTTAATGCAAGAACTGAAACAAAAAATCCACATAATTACATCATCCGCCCTACCTGCCTTTGCAGGAGGCTTCCAGGCATAACCATACTCAATGCCAGATACAGAGATATATAAAGCATCTGAAAGATTTCAGGCAAACTGAAGGCTTAATTCAAAGGCTTCAGTTACAAAAGAGAGATCACACCAACTTCAGCAACCTACATTTTATTTTTGAACCACCCATATCAAATGGGCAGGTGAGTGGGATGGAAGGGAAAGAGACAGAAAGACATTTCTAACTTAAAAATAAATTCTGAGATGTGAATTCATTGCCTCAAGCAACAGTTCAGGAGTTTGTTTTGGCAGCAACATTTAGCAATATCCCAAAAAATAATTACCCACCCCATCAAAAAAATTATCAGAATTTTGATTAACCCCTAAACCTTAAGAGGTTTTTATGTTTAAGTTAATGGAACAGTTTATGACATTGACTGGTTTTTTTCTGGTAAGACAGCACCCACATCCAAGAGGGCAGGCAGTTATATTGACAGTAGTACTGAGAATGTTACTTCTCAGGTTAAAACAAGAAGTCTTATAAAAATAAGTAAGTGTGATGAAGTACAGAACCATTATTTTACTCAGCTTCACAATGAGCGAACCATGACTAGGAACTTCCTTTCATAATTTAAATACCAATTACAGTGCTTTCTCCAGAGACTTATTAAGTAGATAACCATATGATGATTCCAAGAAGCAATACTCCAACAGCAAGTATAATAATGAGGATGCATATCTTCTTTCGGGACCTTTGCTGCCAACAGAATAAAAAACAAGTTGATTGAAAACTGCACCACCACATCAGAAGACTACTCAAATGCTTTTATGGTCCTACTGCTTGTGCAATCTAAATTGTGTCCTTACTAACAACAAGTCATATAAAGTTGTTAAAAAAAAAAAGAGCTAAGTTATCCACAACTTACTTTTATGGCTATATTATTCAACAGAATGATTTCAGTGGTATTTTCTGGCATACATAATAAACTAATGAAAGAGAATGCAGTAACGTAATGAATAGATGTAATTAGAACACAGGGGGGAAGAAAACATGAGAGAGCAGGTGACCACATATAGAGGAAAATGAGCAATCAATCTGCACAGTAAATGAGGTAGAAATGGTCTGCTAGGAAAAAATATTTAACGACTATTAATGTATATACAGAAAAGGACAACGAACTGCAATTTTAGACTCCTGGAAGATTGACTTTGCATCTATTCACAGAGTTATTTTAAAGTTGTTTTTGTCAAGTTTCTTATGTACAACTTGCTCTTAATAGAAAAAAGAGAAAAGGAAAAAAAAAAAAAAAAAGACAGACCTGACCAGAGACCCAGTTATATAGATATCACTACAATAAAGTTATGAACTTGTCCAGAACTTTCACATCTCCCATACAGGTCTGAACTTGATATATCAGAGCACCCAAGACTAGCAGCAGTCTGTCATCCTTTATCTGAAGGATATGGAATCTGAAGGTTTCCTTCACAGCAGGAAAGGAAATTACCAGTGGGTTTCACAGGCTTTTGCTGATTGCCAAGGGATAATAACATTCAAATCTTGGGATTCTAGGCCACAGCTCCAGAAGCAAAGCCAGGCTTTGCTCTGTTTTGCAGAGGTTGTTCTGCCTGGGTGTTTTTTTTTTTTTTCCCTTTGAAGAACTACATCTGTGTTGGTTCTTCATTGGAGCTGCCAGTTCTCTGCCCACTACCGTGCAGACTACCAAGTTTCTTAACTATTCTCTTCTTCAAGTTTTACTATCTCGCTGCCACTTCTCCCATCATCAGGCTAAGATTTCTTCATTTCATTGTTTCACTTGCTAGAACTCAATATGTTTGCTAGAGTACCTTCCTGTTTTTAAATCTGTGGTCAGTTCTCTCCTTACACTGCCAGTCTCTTCCTTTCTCATCCTGGAGACCACCTCTTGCCAACACTGCATTGAAGTCAAACATTTCCCCTGTAACACTACTTAAGCACATCAGTGGACTAAAACCATGGCAATCTTATTCCCTCATACACTTGATCGTCATTTCTACAAGTGCTGAAGCAACAGTGGTAAAGGGGGAAAGAAAGGAGAGGAGCCTGGCTTTGCGCAAACAGCTCTGCTGTGTGAATGCACCCCACATGGCAGATGAGTGGTGCATACTTTGTCCAACCCCAAACAGGAGTTGTAAGGGTACCAACCATGTGCAGCCTCGTCCCCACCAGCATGCCTGGGCCTCTAACACTTTCTTGAGGGGGTCAGACCATACAGATATGACATTTGCTTAAATTAAGGTAAGTCTGCTGAAAGTGGAAATGATTTTTCAGTGTCTTGGAATAAGGATGAGTTTTCAAGCAAAGGAAAGTTCAAATCTGAAGCAAATGACACAATCCTTTCAAACACAGGCCAACTCTGCAGAGTGTTTGGTGTCTGCTGCAAGACCCAACTGAACAGAAGCTTGTCAAAAGTCTCGATGACCTTCCTTTGAGATCAGAAGATATTCATCCTTTCCTCCTCAAGATAAATCACAAAGTTTTTCATTTTAAATTTCAACCAGAAAACTAACACCTTCCACAGAAAATTTTGGCTGCTACTATTTTTTTTTCCTGAACTCTGTCAGTATCAAAATAGGAGCCATCAACCATTTTTAACATGCCAATTAGTGCCATCAAATACAGTTCAAGGATGCATCCACCCCTTTCCCTCTCCCACTTCTGAAATGAGCAGGCAATCCTTCAGACGTTTTGTCACTGATTTACTGCCCTGGCTACTAGTAACACACACAAGAGGATTTAAAAAAAAAAAAAAGTCTGCAGACTAACTCTGACTTAAGAGGGAAAATTTATTACTAATAAGATTATTTCTAATAAGTTCCCAAAATGTTACACAGAAGTGGCATTTCGAGGTATTTAAAAGGCTTTTCAAAAATTTTTGAGTTTGAAATATGTTTTTAGCATCAGGGTAGCAATTAACGGAAGCTGGATATATACAGTTTTGAGAATATTTTAGACAGCAAAAATTGGTACTAACTGGCAGCATCTTCAGAAGACTTCCCTGCCTATCTTTCCTGCTCCTCCAGTGATCTTTAGAGGCTTGCTCTCCATATACAGGAACTTTTTACTTGAGCTGTAAAAGGAGTGGTTGGTTTGTTTGGGATTTTTGTTTGGTTGGGGTTTTTGTCAAATAAAGGTATAACTCCAGGTGCTCTGAAACAGCCTGGCTAATTTTACAGGAAACCCAAAGCTTTCAAAAGTCACTGACTTTTGTTTTACAGTGACCTAGAAATACCAACATAGTCTAACATAAACCTTTAAGTAAGTCTCCAAGCCTTGAGGAAATTGATAAGAAAACTGAACTGCATAAGAAAGTGGAAGTCAGGACTACTGAGAAAGGACAGTTAGATGCAACTGGGAGTCAGCATTGACGTTACCTGGTAGTTTGCTGCTCTTGACAGCTGCTGGTTTGCTTGCTGCACGTGTACGTCTGCATTTTCAACATTGGCTTCTATGCTGTCTTTATTTTAAAAGGAAAGATATCAAATTGTTGTTAGTCATAACCCAGTCAATGGTTTGGAATGCTGAAATACACTTGAGACCATATGTAATAGCTGCCCCCTCAACTGCTGGTGTCTTCATCAATACCCAAAGTTTTATACCTTGCATTATGGAAGTTTGACCCATCCTATACTTATGCCCGAGTTAATTTCAGAACCACCCAGGCAATGAGTAGCTGAATTCATGTCAGTAACAGCTCCCCTGTTCTAGATGAAACTTTCAGTACTTCTACTTTTTTTTTTTCTTTTTCTCTTAACTTTTACTTGTCCTCCAACTTGCTACTGGCTACCCTCTGCTCAGATTAAAAAAGTCCCAAGGCCTATGAAAGCAGAGGAAACAGGCACACAAAACACCCCAAGAGGCACAACACTAGTTTGGTATTCTACCATACTGACACAGATTTTTTTTTTTTCCCCTGGAAAACTATGAACAGATTATGGGCTAAGGTTATAGAACAAGCCCTAAAAATGTATGCTGGACACAGACAACAGCATGGCTTAGCAGCAGACTCAGAAAATGTATTTTCCAATCACATTTAGTTAAAAGAATAAACCTGTCTGCATGGAGGGCAAAGTAGGAACCTTTGCTGAATCTGCACACCTATATCATTAGTCAATACAGTAAAACTCCCCACATGAACTCCAATTTTATGTTCAACAGTTCAAAAACCTACTTTTAAAGACATTTTGTACACATGAAAAACTACATAATGTTTTAAACTACATTTTAAACACACTTTCTTAATGACTTCCCAGTCACCTCAGCCAGTGTACCTATTATTAGGTTACATCTGATTTGCTTTAGCATGGATATTCTCTTTAGCGGAATTCTTCCAGCAAAAGGAAGTTCTACATCGCTGCTCTCCAGAGAAACAGTGTAAAAGACTTTAAAAGAATATTTGAATTGGACTTACCTATCACATCACCTTGTTCATGAATCATCATTCCTAGATCTTTAAAAATTTCATTGATGTCCATAATATCTGCCTGCAAGGAAATAACATTGCATTAATTGACATAACGTATTCTATCATCTCTGTACATTTAGATACAAGTACTGCTCCTTCTCCTCCCGAGTACACACCCGTGACTCTTTACAGGATAAAAAAACCTTAATATGTTTATTTGGAAGGCTTTTTTGGTACTACGAGACCAAGTTTATCATAATCAAACTAACTGAAGATGAGTATGTGCGCAAAGTACACTTCACATCACATTACAAACAGGACCTCTCGTTACTGAGGGCTTGTCTACATACATCCTTGCATTAGTTTAACTGAAGGGAAAGGCTCATGCCAACTTTGCTTAAAAGCTCTCTGGTTAAGCCATATTAGTAAAAGCATGTGCAGAAAGTATTTTGCATTAGTTTTAGTACACCTAAATTAAACACATACGAATTTCGTAAGCACCACAGTTTACAGAAATTACCTCTATAATATGGCCAGGCTATTGCACCTATATTACATTATCCTATTACCATCTGGCTATGATGAAGTGATAGATGCCATGTTACCACTGTGCACATGATCTCTTCTTAACTGATGACTGATTCATGTTTAGGTCAATTCGCTGTAAGTTATGGGTGGCAAGGGAGAGATTATTGAAAAATGTACACATAGAACGGACTTTGCCACATGCATCAACAAGACTCCCTGACAAACTCCAGTTCCAGCATCTTTCTTGTTGATCATAGAGATGTGGATTCCAGATTGGCTGCAAAAATTCATTTTGTCTTCACAGAAGTCTCTTGATGTCAGCATTTCATCACACGTGACAATTTTTTGTGTAGTTTACATCTTGTTTTAAAAATTTTTTAACTTTCTGACAAGCCCTTAATTGCAAAAGTTTGAATAAAACAGAGTATCACTGTATTTCCAGAAGTGTTCAAAAAAGCTGCTTAAGAAATGAAGATGTTGAACAATACATTGGGAACACCTGGGAGGAAAGGTATAATTTTGCTTCATTTATAGTCACTGGTAAAAAAGGTTATATAATATGACCACTATGTTGGAAAAAAATTGTATGTATTTTTTCTTGCAATCACATGAGCACTCTCTTATTCCATAACTGAAACACTGAAGTTAAATACAGTATCAAAACATGGCTTTCATACAGTAGATTTCTAATGCACATTTCACATCTAAAGGCAATTATTTGTAGTTTTGAAGGGAAAAACCCACACCCACAAACAAACCCCGACTCCTCAAGATTAATGTCTGCAATTAATGATCATGCCACTAAATGTTTTTTTCTTTGGAAGCATTAAAAGCATATTTTGCTGTAAAACCACTTGTATTTACCTCAAGCTGCCTAATGGAAGATTCCCTCTCCTCAATAAGACGGAGGTCATCTTCTGTAATTTCTTCATCTTGCACTTGTGCTTGCGGTTGACTATCAAACAAAAAAAACCCCACCCAGAATGGAACAGGCATGATGAGAAATAACTCAGAAGAATAAAACAACAGTTAATACATAACACATACTTTACATTATCGGTTAACAAAAATGCACATTTTTACCCTTGCCTGTCTAGCTAACAGGGAAGGTCTAACAGTCACACCTTTGGTATAGGAAGCTGCTGCTGTAGCAACGTGGCACATAGCATTGAACTAGCTGATTGGAAATTCCAACTATGAACACAAGGGCAAAGTTTCTTCTGAACTATAAACTGCAGAGTTTATATCCATCTGAGGCAAAAGCAAGCTAGCCAACAAAACAGAATCTGAGACTGAGAAGCAGTTCTTGGAGAGTAAGAAAGAAACGGGAGATCCCAGTAAACATTGGGCCCTTACCACAACCTAGCAGTTTTACTCTGTTCACAGGTTGGACTCTGCTTACCTAAGTTTGGGTCTCAAAAAGCCCGCATACAGACTTAGGGCAGCTTAAGGAGATGACTAATGCTGAAGCATGGGAAGAAAAGAGGGAGATGATGTGAACTGCTCCTTTTCCTTCCCACGTATTCCATCAAAGCCTCTTCTCTACACTTGTCCTATGGAAGAAAGCCTAACTGAACAACCTATCCCAACTACCTCCAGAAAAAGGCAACTGATCAGAAAATAAAATTTAAAAAACAAACAAAAACAATTGGCAGCTGGCTTCCCTGAAGGCCATTTATTATTCTGAGCTAGGTTAAGACTTTGCAATAAATTCAGCCTACCTGTCCCAAGAGACAAGTGTTCCTTCTTTGTAGCTATCTTCAGGAGCACCACTCTACATGATCAGTGTTTAAAAATAGAAATAAAACATTATGGCCTTGAAAGGAGCATCGTCAGCATTTCTATAATGAGTCAATATTACAGGGTTTATAGTAAGTCAACTTCAAACTGAAACGTGATTTAACATGTTCTCATCCTCATTTTGCTTTATGTATGCATAAAGCAGAAATACAAGCAAAAACATTCAGTTCAGTAACTGCCTGCTAAAATTTACAAGTACAGCAACGTGTATTTGGCACAGAGTGAAAAGGCAAAATTGATATGCTAACAAGGAAAAGCTCAATATCTCAAGCTCCTCAGCAATCTCAAATTCTCCATTTTAATATTGCATAGAAATCTGGCAAGTGATTCTTCCCTGTAGGAAAAATCTGTTGATATCTAAAGGTCCAGCAAAAGCATTTAAAAATCTACCAAGAATAGCTTTTGCAAGATTATGGCATGAATCCAGGGGCAGTTCATGTCTCTGTGTGACAAAGGCAAGGAAAAAGTAACAGTTCTCGGGGGGGAGTTACCAAAACTTAATTCAGCCTTTACTATAAAATCTTATAGCACACGTTCTGCAGTATTTGAAGTCAGACTTGAGCTTTTGAAAGTAGCATTGTGGAGGCAAGTTTGACATCGACCACCACCAACACCATTGTAAACAGAGTATAATGGCACATTTTCTGATACTTACAGATACCCTTGAGCTGGCTCTTACTCTGGCTACAAAGTCTTTTTCTTTCTCAGCAGCTTGCCTTTGGAGTCTTTGGAAATTTGTTAGTGCTGTGGTGAACTCCCCCACAAGACGGTCTTTCTGTATTTTTCTTTGACGCTACAGGAGAAAAAGTTTTACCAAGTCAAATGAGCTCAGGCTTTTCAAGGCTTTGCCATTTCCAGGCTGCTCGATGCTAAGGCATTTACTCTTTTTTTTCTAAATAGGTGTACAGGAAGGCTGTCTACAAAACCATTTGCAACTGCATGAACAAACCTTCCTTCCCTCTGGGATCATGTAACTCTGCACAATTTATGGTATTGAAAGAGGAAACCAACGTATTTATTTTCATTCAACAGCTGGAAATGAGAAATGGGCAGGGACAAGAAAGCTTCTACCTTCCTTATTATCTTTGGATTACAAAACATACTGTTTAATTATGAAATATTTTGACACTGTGAATGCTAAAATATGCAAAGGTGACTGAATGGGGGGGAAGGGTGCAGAAAAGAAAGAACAGGGCACTTCACATGTATTTTACATAAATGCTGGAAATACATATTGAGCTGCATCCAGAAGTGGGTTCATGTCCTCTCTTAAGTGCTTTTTACTGGGCACTCGGGAGAGCCTCCACCATATTTTCCTAAATGTGTACATTACATCAACCCTTCCTTCCAAATTTCTGAGAGGTTATAATTTGCCATTTATCAATCTGTTATTTATGCATTTAATTGAGAGGTAGCTTTGATGAAGATGCTCATGATAAAAGGAGTAAAATTAAACAGTAAAACATCTCACCGCCAACTTAGCTCCAAGATAAAGAAACAGAAAAACCATAAAAAACCCCACCCAAACATACTTTGCCTGAACTAGAGGTTATATACCAAGACCAAGTTTTAACACTTCCATTAGAAGTTTACAACTTGACAGGATGAGCACACACAGATCATGGCCTGCCATTTGAATTCAGTGTTTCAAGACAATTCATTTTCCTAAAGGCTCCTTGGTAACCAGCCACAGACCAGGCAAGTTGTTTGAGTGACAATAACCTGAATCCATGTTTTCTGGGATCCAGTTGCTCTTCCCTTATTTAAGCCATGGATTTCACTAGGATAGGAAACTATAGGATGGCAGACAGGAGTGTGCTAACGACAACAGCCACTTCACATGTTACCTCCTGACGAGATTTTACACCAACCTGGGAATGAAGCAGTTTAAAGACTGTTACTAAACCAACTTGTACAGCTCCTGTCCGCTCCTCTTAAGAAAGGAAAAAGCCTGTGGACAAGACATAGCATGTATGCTGATCTAAGTGATGTAGAACAGACCTACTATGCATAATCAAATTATTGGGCCACCTGCCCTGCAAGTGGTTTTGGCACACAATTCCTTGACCCTGGAAGCAGTCAGAGTACCTGCGGAGTCAGACTTAGCATCACTGCAACGGATTACAAAATGCCCAGCTACCTGAAATCACAGGCACAGCGCACTGCCTTGATTCCTACCCCTTCAGTCAAGCTACCTCATTCCTAATACATAATACCAACTTTGGAACAAGTCTGGACTGCAACAAAATATTCTTATGTTCTAAGTGTCCCTGTTGTGCAAATGTGTTGACTAACTAAACAGCGTTTTGAAAGCCTGGTGAGGAGCACAAATATAAGCATGCAGAACTGAAGTCACTCAAATACTCTACGTGAGCCAACATGATAGTCAAACAAGCCATGCTCTTTGGTTTTATACCTGTTCGCTTGTTGCAGGCAGAGATCCAAACTCTTTAATGTATTTGTCAGTTTCTTTGGCAAGCTGGTTGGTGTATTGCTGCTTCTGTTGCCTAAAAACAAATGCAGAGTTTCATTAGAGACCAGTGGGTTCCTTTGAATTTCACTGATTCTCAGAAAAGCAGCAGTACTAAATGCTCCTCAAGTGCACGAAGCCATCTTTATTCTGTTCTTCACTGTAAAGGTGTGACATCATGGATTCCAGGCGGGACAGATGCTGAAGAAGGTGTGTTCCTTAGTGGACAGCATCGTTACTCACCTTTATTTTTTTGAGGTTTCTCCTATTTTCCTAATGTCCAGCAATAGGTTTCTAGTTATTATGAATATCCAAACATGCTTTTCATAGTTCTTTTGAGTCTATCAATAGTTGGGCACACCTGGTCCTTTCTGAGTGCAGAATAACTGTAGAAAAGACCAAGTTTTTTCTGTGTGGAAGAACATACTGTGGCTTGAATATAATTCCAATACCACAGCCCATGAAAGGTCAATTCCTGATAGTTACTGGAAAGCTCGTCCAAAGGGATCTATATGCTCCCATGATACAATAGCTGCAAACTTAACTGAAAACTTCATGATTTACTAATAGCTTTAACAGTGCTTAAAAGAAAAAGCCTTGTCTTCAACAGCATTGCTAGTTTTGGGGTTTTTTTTATCTCTTTGCTTCTGATATTATCACACACTCCTTTACCAATCTTCATATTTTTTTCCTGGAGCACCTCAAATGCTTTACCTGCTGTTGCATCCTCCTCCCCAGTGTATATAAAAAGGTTTTATCTGGAAAGCTATTAGCAAACAATCAACATCAATATTTAAAATAACTCTTCAGATACATACCAACATGAAAGGAAAGGCCAAGTGTTCAGACAAGTGAAAAAGGGATAGATGAAAACTCAGGGAAACTTACCATATATATTACCTCCATAAAGCGACTGGAACATGACCTTCACAACAGTTGCCATCCTGTTTAATTGTGAATTTATGCCCAGATCCTGTCTGGTTATTGCAGAAACTGTATATGTTGATCTTCACCTATTCACAGACTCCAGTAGCATATCCACTGTGGATTGTACCTGGCTAATGTTATGGGCCCTGAACTCAGGCTATTATAAAGCAATTTGGCTGTTCGCACAAGATGAATGTGATACCTTTGGTCCAACACGCACCTCCTTCTACTATTCAATGGCCACAGTGGGGCATTAACCACACTGAAGACTGCCAACTTTCTCAGGGTTAGCACAACACATTGCTTATGTGCATTTATGATGCTGAGATTAATGTGGTAAAGCAGTTTAATGGAAAAAAAATCATACCAGTTCATTAGACCATGCAGAGAAGCAGAGGAGAGCCGACTGTCTCTGCTAGTGGCATATTAATGAAAGTGCACCTTCAGGTGACTGAACTACAGCACAGCATCTGCCTTGGAGCCTTATATCATTTCTGCTATTTTAGTATTTCTGGTACATGTTTATTCTATAATGTCATCCCTTATTGTAGCTTTCATCACTAAAAAGACATTCCCCTCTCTCCCCCATTATCATATCTCACAAACCTCCCCCAATATATTCATTACCTTGTGAAACTGATACATACAGATTTGAAAAGTTGACTGGAGTGGAGGGGTGCGGGTGTTTGTTTTTTAAACAGTGATAGTGCTTCTGGTCCTGCCACTTTCCCTTTGCTGATACAGCATAGGTTTTATAGATGTATTGATACTGCAGGCAACATACATGGGCAAACCAGCTGACTTTAGTTTACAGACTATCCAAGACTAATTTTAAAAAGCGCATCTCAACATTTAAGTTTCAAGTATTTCTCTATACTTGCCTTTCTTGGTGAGATCAAGTACTCTGCCTAACAAAAACCCACCTCATCACCTACCAGGAGACTGTTTACAATGCAATGAAATTAAACATTTTCATGTTAAGTACTCACAGCTGTTGCCTCAACTCAGGCGTGTCTTGTGGTGTTCCAAGCTGATGTAGTATTCTTTGTATTTCAGCAGCTGTTTGTGAAGAGGAAGAGAAATTTTAATGGGGCATAGACAATTCCCTGCTTAATTTTATGCATTTTTGCTTGGCAATTCTGAAGCCATAGAAGTTGACAGAAACTGATACTCAAGACTTTTTCAACCTACTACAAAGACTCCACTTAAGAAGTGCCAGAACAACCAGTGAACGGTTTTTGCCAAGTCAAAGACAAAGCCCGGGGTTTCTTATAAAGGATGGGCATGTATTCAAGTGCCTAGGTAGAAACATGCCATTTAAAGATCAGTTAATAGTTTCACTATAATAAATATAAATCAAGCCTTTAAATATTAATTTTTAAAATAAGCAGTACAATTCTTATTCTGGTTTAATCATATTTTCGCATGCCATTTTGGAAAGCCATATGAAAGACTGCCATGACATTATCATACACAAATATCTCAGAACCAGTGCATTAATGAAGAGACAGCAACAAAGCATTCATGGGCTTAAGGTACATTAACAAAAAAAAAAAAAAAAAAGGTGTCCAGGTTTAAATTGTAATTTTGAGATCCTCACATTTTTAAATGTGGGATACACTTAAAAATCACTGGTGGTTTGTATTTCATATATTAGTTTTGAACTGCAAGAAGTGACACATCATCTGAGCCTTATTTTCAGCTTAATATATTTTACTGTCACATGAGAAAGCAAGGAGAAAAATGGACAGTCACTTCAAGGATATGCAGTTTATGACACTGCAAAACTAATATCCTTGACATACTTTATCTCAGCTTAAAACCCTCACATCTTCTAAAATGAAAGAATACATATGCAAAATAACTTATTTTTGTTTGATCTCAGCTAGGAGTAGACTTCTCTTCCCTGTATTTTTGTGGCCCTCCCCAGGCAAACTGGTGTACCACAGGCAATAGAAAATATGACAGTATAGTACTTGGGATCCTCGCTTCACTAGCACACTATCTTTTTTTCTTGAATACAGTTTAAATTGCTGTAAAAAGCATCTGTAAGTAATGAAGAAAACCATAAAAAAAAAAAAGGAGTATTTTCCATATACTGTGGAAGAGATCTGTAACAGACAGAACTTCAGTTGCAAGACAAAAGTTACCTACGACTTATGCTAAGCAGTTTGATAAAACTGGAATGTCTTAGAACATTTTAAGTAATAATATTAAGTCTAATCTTTGTTTCATAACAAGTCTCCAGTGAATTAGATTATATTGGATTTTCTACACTGCTTTACATAACGTGCCGATGTTGACAACTGCTATAGCCAATTCCTGCTGTGCATACCCAGGTAACAAAGATATGAAAAAAGGGGAAAGTTAGTACCTAAGTTTTGCATGAGGTAAAAATCAAATACTTCAAGGCAGAAGTCTTTGGGGGAATTGAGTGGTCATAAGCTGCTAAAAGAATTATTGAGGGGAACAGCACTGCAAGATGGGTTTCACACAGCTTGTATTTTAATTGAGCTGGAAAGCAGCAAAACATAAGTGACAATTTTTGAATTTTGCCTACAGTCACCACCTTCCACCAAGCACCAGCCCTTCCCTGCCCAGTGGAGGCCTCCAACATGCCGGGGCCGGGGAACCAGCCAGCCCACTGTGCTTCTCCTGGGAAGCTGGGGTGGTCATGCGAACTGATAAATACCGACTTGGGGTAATTAAGCCGCCTTCTTATGTTCAGTATAATGCATTGTTTTAAAACAAACAAACAAAAAGGTAACTGGCTCATGTTATTTTCAACAGTGTGACGTTTTAATATCTATAAAAATGAATGCAAATTATCCTTTATTTGTTCCAAGGCATTCTCCCTTCTGATTCAAGGGCCAAGGAGCTCAGTGATTCTGTATGTACTTTTACAGGGAGAATTAAAAAAACCCAAACAAACTGCAAGCACTCCGCTAACAGCTGTTTGCATTGCAGACAGAAAAAGTACCGGTGTGCCCTACCGCCACCTAGAGGTGCATTATTTAACTGCAAATAAAGTAAATACAGGTTCGTGTTTTAAATAAAGGCCCTCACTTGAAAAATTCTCTGAAACAAAGCCTATAGTGAAAAAATTTGCATTCTAACTTAGTTAGATACTTATCCTACTTCTACAACTGAACACAACTAGATAATTGAGGGGAAATTAAAAGCCAGCACCGCATAGCTAGTCAGCTATACAATTCCAGGCAGGGAGAAGTTCATCCCAGTTCAGATCTTGTGATTCAAGAATTCAGCACAAAATTAAGACACCTTTTACCAAGAAGTCTGTACGTATGCATCAAAACAGCAAAGTTCTAACAGGCTTTCAAATCTCAAGGGGAAAAACTAAAATAAAATAAAGAAAAAAAACCCAAGGACTGAACTGACATCATTTTTTCTGGGCTCCCTATAATTTAGCATTTTCCACCTTAACCTTTTACAACAAGGATATTATCCAGAAAAAAAATAGCATTTCTCTTCTCAATTTTTTGTTCATATGCAGTATACCGCATTGAAAAGTGAAACATTGCTTAGTCAAGTAAGCAAACAGAAAAAAGGCAGAGCAGTAAAAGTAAATTTTGGCCAACAGTCTTCAGCAGCACTCCTGAAGTTATCTTCATAAAAAAAAACAAAAGCAAGTTGGTAGGACCAGTATAACACAGCAAGCAGAGAAGCTGACCTTCCCGAAATCTTGATTTACAGTACACACCTGCAGGTTGATGAGTTAATGAAATCCATCCTTTGTACTCCTTCATATTAACATAAACATGCTGGAGTGTATACAGGCTAAAAGATTTATTTTTTATAGCCTCTTAATTCTTTTGGTTTGGCCTGGTTTTTTACAGATTTCTTACTGTAGCTATTACTCATTCAGACATTTGACATAATATTATACATATAATCACAAAACCATCTGAACCACAGACATTTGTCCAGACTCATGAACTCGTACAACTTTATTGATAAAAACAAAATTTAAAATAGACTTTAAGACATTACCACCTGGACCATAAAGTGCCTTTTCCCCCTGACACGCACACACAGAGATCTTACAGAATCTGAAAGCAAGAATTGGCTTCAAAACTGCTTAGTTAAAAGTCAATATCCCTTCCTTTCCTCAAGGGAAATGCAGGGTAGCCTCAGCCTCTCCTCCTGAAAGTTAGACTGTAGAAACATCTCTGCTGGGTCCTTCCACTGCCCCATCTGGGAAACAAGCAGGGAGAGGCTCTTGGCACTGAAGGGGGAGAGCAAAACTAAGGGAAACCTGGGATTACTTCTCATAAAACACAGCGCCCTAAGTTCCCAGCTTCACTTCTGATGGTGGTATTTATAAAGGTACTGCCTCCCTTGTTTAACCAGCTTTTTGCCCCTGTGCAGGGAGTTCAGGCTGGCACATTAAGGCACCCGGCAACTGTTTTGGTGCTTCTCAATCCATCAGTAATGTTCAACTGTCCCGGAGAGCCAAAGACTTAGACCCAACTCACAAAGTCTTAGCTCTGCACTGCAAACATACTGGTAAGAGTCAGGGACCAAAGATCAGAGCACAATTTTGATGGGTTCCTAGGTTACCTCACCCTTTATGTTTTTCCCTTCCCCACTTCATAATTCTTCCAACTTCCCAAGCAGCTCTGAAAGACAGGAGTAATACGACTACTAGAGGTCCCTCCTTTCCTTCTGGGCATTACCAATCCTGTAACAGAGGCTGACTGGATCTCATGCATGATTTTAAACCATTTCAGTGCAAAGTCTGACACTTAGGTTCCTTGGGTATGTACAGCTAGCTGCTAGACTTTGTTCAGGAGCTGCAAAGGGCACACACTGTGCGCACATAGGCGTTCTTCACCGAAGTCACCAGGATATGGCAACAGCCTCTGTCAGGGGTGCGCAAACTCCTGCAGCCACTTCTGCACTGAAGATCAGGGTAGATGTTTGCATATAACGAAGAGCAACAGCTCTTTCAGGGCTCATACTACAACCCTGCAGGAGTAGCACCTTGCCAGCTGTGGGCTGGCAATGAGCCACCGCAGAAGGCAAGCCCCTCGGGAACTGCGCAGCGCAGGAAGCAAGGTGTACAACATCACGCAAGCAAGATGCATTTTCTCCAAGCAACTGCTGTCTCGCATGCAAAAGAAAAGAATCTCACTTTTTCCACCTGAAAATGAGTCTTGTATTAGAAAGAAGCAATACCGTATTAGTAACAAGACGTTTCACTTGTCTTTGCAGCATTCCTAATCTAGATCTCATAATACATAACTATTAGCTGATGAAAGCTACTCAGCTACTCTCAGACTGGTCACATGCTCTGGAACAGGTCAGACACGGTTAATGATGAGCCAGAGAAACAATTAAGGCCTAACCTGAATTTCTACAGGGAAAATTATTTAAGAGTCAGCACATGTTTACTTTTACTAAGCCAAACAGTGGTTCCACTTCTAGTCAGTGGAAGCTCTCCCTCCAGTTAAAGGGAACAAAAAAAGGGGGCACAGAAGAAAAGAGTAATACTGTCTCGTATAAAAGGCCTCCTTTTCTCTACATGAGTTACAGGAGTAGTGAGATTTACAGTGGAAATATTTACATTTTTTAACAGGTAGGAGTATTTAAGAAACATGTTCTGGCCAGATCTGCAATACATACTATTTTTTCCATAAAAATATATTTCACATATTGGATCACACATTATCCTTGCTTAACAGCTGGCTTTTAGCTGGCTGGGAAAGAAGAAAGTTTCATCTTCATTCTCCTCATCTTTCCTTGTTTTTCAGCCAGCTCTGCAAAGCTGTTCCATTACCACAAGTAAATCCACATTGACATAACTACTGCTTCTGCTCCTTGAACATGAAAAAGTTTAAGATCACACAGGAAGTTTCAAACTTAAAGATACAGATAAATAAATTAATACAATACAACAAAGACCAAAATGTAAACAACTTCTTTCCTCTAAGAACATAGGAGCAAAGAGTATTACCCCCAACTGAGAATTAGTAATCACTGCACAGGCTATAACACCACAGTATTGTTGCAGAATAAAAGGTGAAAAAAACCTCCAAACTCTTCAGTAAAATCCTAATGTTTGAAAGGCAAAGAACTAAGAGGAGGGAAATGGAGAGTGAACTGTAGGTCATGCACCTTCTCTGGCAGGACTGAGAAGTGTCCAAGCACCATGTTCATACCCAGCATAAGACAAGGGAAACTGAGGATGGTCTTACTTTGGAAGACTTGCCAGTAACTCCAACCACAGGAGAAGCTTTCCCAGGTTACCTACAGTCATCTGTCTTCCTATCTCAACCTCCATTCTGTTTAGCATTTGGAAAACCAAACTTCAAGTGGCCATGATCAAGCTTGTTGCTGCTTTACAGCTGGAGAGCGAGGTGAAATCAACACATAATCCACAGAGTTCTAAAAAGAAGGCCACAACATAGAAGCATGAAATTAGGGGAAAAAATATGTTTAATGAGTGCTGCTTATTACCCCTTTGCAGCCTGGAACCTCACTACTTACTTGGATCACACAAGATCACATTACAGCCACGCAGCAGCACTTCCCTTCAGTCCTACCGTCCAAGCCAGACCCACCACATCACCCAATTTCATAAAGCTACAGTCTAATGCTTCCAGAGGAAATGCAGCACCCGTTGGGTGTGCTTGGAAAAAACACCAGCAGCAACAGGAGCAACAAACACTGAGACATTGTACTGCAGAGGACAAGAACCAGACAAGCAGGCAGGGCAAGTACAATGAAACCTGCCTTACAGAACAGCAAGGCTTGGGACCTGTCATGGGAAGAACGAGCAGAGTACTGTTCCAACCAGCAGCTACAGCTGCTCCTGAATATTAATAGTGTAATGGTGAGGGCCCCCTCCATGCCCCTGTCTTTTACTTAAAAAGGGACAGATAGGGTTTTAGTCACTGCCTAAGGTTCACAGGACTAAAACTAACAATGGGGATTTAAAGCCCTTGATTTTCAGTCATCTTCCTAGCTCCTGAGCCCAAGCAGAATAAACAGAATCAGCAAAGTGTTCCTTTGTGTGCACCAATGCAAAGTCTGCTCCACATGAGGCTCAAGCTCAGCTATGGCTTCATACAGCAGATAAGCAGTGAATACAACACCAGCACAGTCACCATTCAGAAATGCTTCATCAAAGACCTTACACGCGCTGCCACCGGTTGGGTAACTATGAGGAAATGTCCTACTTGTTTCCAGCTGAACAAGTGAGTCAACAAACAGCACATCCAGTTACAGATTAAGTTGTGTGGAATCTAATAAACTTCAGAGTCACTTCAGAGCAGGTTATTGGAATAGAAGAATTTTTTGTAAAAATTACACCAGTTCTAACTGCTTTTGCCTGGGGACCTTCCTCAATTTATTCAAATCCAATTCAATGTGTTTTCCTTCTGCACTTCAATTGAGGATACTAGACTAAAGAAGGACAGATGCTGCAGAAGACATTTCTGGATCAATCTTTTATAAAAAGCTGTTACACATAGCAACCTAATGTAGTTGCAATAAATTCAGCAGACTGAAGTTTTCTGTATGAGCGTTAAGTGCCTCTTTAAAGCTGCCAGTATAGTTCACACTCACTAAAATGTTAAGTAAATCAAAATGCCAGTGCTGTACACCTTGCTAATTCTACTTCAACCAAGAGTGACAGTTCACTAGAGGAATCAAATCCAGGACACCAGCCAAAAGACCCCAGCTTAGTAAAAGGCACCCCCACACCCAAGAGCTCACCTAATTGGAATCAAGTATGTATAACTTCAGTAATTTGGTTTTAAGTCATTTGCTTTATTCTGTCTTAACTCAGTGTTTAACACTGATTATTCTAAAACAGGATAATACATTGGCACAGAGAAACAGTAGCTGAAGTATGTGCGGGAAGGAGAAAATAAGATGAGTATGGGGATGAAGATTGTCCTCAGAGCTCTAAGGACTGAAGACTTGTTAAGCATGGAAGACTAGGAAAACATCAAGTCTTGTACCCTTTCCTGTTGGATTTTATTAGAGCTTCTAGCATTTCTAAATAGAATCATTCCCCAAAGTGACCAGGAACATCAGTAACAATGTCTGGAGTTCAGGATCTGCCTCTAGTTTTTTCAGTGCTGTTGTAATTATTTCATGCTAGTGTACTACACTCTATAATGGTCTTTCAAGGACACTGTGAAGTGAAATTGAAATAGTGCCTGTTCTTCTAATGTGGGCGTAGAGCACACTAAATACACAGTTTAAGTGCACAATAACTGATCTTGTGATCAATTATTACAGCTCAGCCAAGGGGAAGTCATTAAATCAAGTTACAATCACTTTATATTCATATCCTAAAACGTCGCTGGTAACTCACTAAAACCCCAAAGTTTGAATGCTTCTCTAAAGAATACCAATAGCTTATTAAGTTATGAAAAGGATGCATGATTCTCCAGTAAACAGTAGCTGCACAAACACCATAAACCCAGCCCACCTACATGAAGAAACCTTGGTTTTTTTAAGGTCAAGTCATTGACACAGAAAGGTAACTCAGGAGCTAACACAAAAGCAAAGACATACAACACATCACAGACTGATTGACACAAGCAAGTAGCTGTCACTCTGGGCGTCACTCGCAATCAACCACTGACCTGGGTTTATTCTGAGCCCTAAGTGCAGTGCAGCCTCCTGCACAGCAGTTATATATGATATTTGATAGAGGGCTCTCTGGATAATCAAACTGCCCTGCAATCTCCTCTTCTCTTGTCTGCAAAGGGGAAAATCCAACAGAATTGAACTGGAATAGGTATTTTAAGTACCTTAGAGAGGCACTGAAATGAAACTCTCTAGAGATGGGAAGGACCATGAGGACCCCAGCCACATCTCTTCCCCTCTCTCTGCTGCAAATGCAGGCTGGTTTGCAAAAAAAGTTAACTTGTCTAGGTGAGTCCATTTATACTTGCTCCAACAACAAAAGCAACAGTTGCAGACAAATTGTGGATATCTTCACTGGTCACCTTGTATTTATAAATTGCAGTGTTTTTACAGTTGCTATTTAAATGTCTTCCATTTACAGATGGTTTAATTTACAGAGCTCTTCTGTTCCCGTCGCCCCCAGACTAGTTAACTAAGGCAGAGCAAAACAGTCCAAGACAAGGAAAATTCTGCCTTTCCTGCACATACTAACACAAATAGCGCTCTGGGTTGTAAATGGAAGACACATTTTTCACTCTATTCTGCCGCTAGCATAAATAATTCCCTGTCCCTGTTGTGCAATGTCAACCACATAAGACACAATTTCATATTGCATTTCCCGTAGAACCAAAATATTTTTAACAAACAAGACAAAACACAGAAAAATATTAACAAAACTCTCCAAATTCATAAACAAAACTGTGAGGCATAATACCTTAAATATATATGCTACTTTACATAGAACAAAGCCTTTAGGAACAGCATGCAAATAATTCACACTTGAAGTTTTCAGAAATAGTTTATTTCTGAAAGAACTGTGGGCTTCATGACTTCACCTTGTTGCAGAAAGACAGGCATTTAGAAAGACCTGAAATATCTGAATTTCTCCTCCTATTATCCTCCATATTCATGTTATGAATTGGATATAGCAGATTCAAGTTCAATTCCTCGGTTTGGAAAAGCCCACAAAAAGGAATGTGGAGGACTGTAATGGATACTTAAAACCCCTAAATAACCAGCCTTTTCCAGGTTTTATTGAAACTTCATCCTAAATCCAAGAAACCCTCCTGACAACAGCAACAATAATAAAAAAGATCTGTTCCAACTAGTATGTTCCCACAAAGTTAAATTCTGGTTAACTGCAGCTAATTGGAAATTTCTGACAACATCATAGTTAAAAATCTCAACAAGCTCTACTTTAAGCCTATTTGCTTTAAAACCACACCTGTACAAAACCGCACTTTAAATATAGACAAAACAGAATTTTGTTTTCATACAGGCTCCGATTTCAACACTTCAGCAATTTCATTTACTTTTCACTTGCCCATCTGTATCCTTCTTTAGCTAAAGTATAATCATGTGAATCTGTTAGTGATACAAACATAGTGGCAGACATAGTTTTTCATTAATGTTTCAGCCTGTTTTGCTGAACGTTTTAGCTACCTACCAGGCTTAAACCACAACAAAAAGGCATATATCAGAAATCTAATATTCTTCAGGGTTTAATCTAAGTTTATGATTTTCTACAGTCACATAAAGTGAAAAGGAAACTCATATAATGGATGTAATTCAACTCCCATTTTAACAACATTCAGCAAAAATACTGGCTTATTGAAAACTTGGGATGCAACAGAAATTGGACAATCTTGCTGTCACAGGAGAGGTATCACATGACAGAGGAATCTCAGCTGGCTGAAGCTGACCTTCTGGGAACGTGCTCTGTATGAATTGATGTTTGTGCTACCTTAATCACCAGAAAAGAAAGTCAGCAGAAAGCAAGAGCACTTATGAGAAAGAACCTCTCAAAGCCAGACAGACTCCCTCTAGCCATATGTGGATTGTGGCTACTGAATTTTATTTTATTTTTATTATCTTGCAGTATGCAGAGCATATGTTTCTCCAGCTGGGCTGATTTTCAGTGTGCATGAACAAGTCAAATACTCTATCACTAACCTTGCCAATACTGAGCAAGGGTAGATTATGCCATTCTTACTGACTTTGCAACTACCACTATACAAAATCCTGCCATGACCTTTATAAGCTGGAGGAGTTGGGAAGGGAGAAGTAGGGAGGGAATACGAATGCCTCACTTCAGTTAGCGTAGGTTCTGTAACTGTTTGATTACAAACCAGAAATTCTCTAAAACTGAAAGACTGGGTGTACTTTATCAACGCCAGGCTTTGTTCTGTGTTCCCAAGCAAAAGGCAGCAATCTACACTGCTTCTAAACCAATAGCTCCCAAACCCTGGCTTAAGATGCCAGGGGAGACATGATAGTTATCTATCCAGCCTGTATCATTCTTGCTTTTCTTGGGGGATTGCACCGAGTGACATATTTGGTAGCTAGAAAGAATATACTAGGAGCAAAGCAAAACAAAGTCATACAAGTCTGCTTCCTCAATGACCCGCACATAGGAGACAGACTTGAGAAGAAGTATGAGGGGGGAGGAGAAACCACCACTGGTTACTTCTTCTTGCACAGTTCCTGCCAGAGACATGAGTCAAATCTTTCCAGCTGAGTAGAAAAGGCCCCTACTCCTCTAACCATACCCTTCCTACTCTCACAACTCTGGAGTTGTCCCTGTAGATGAATGCAACTCCCATTTTGCTCCCTCTCGGGAACATCTTTTTAAACAAAATGCTTTCTCCCTTTTTGCTTCACACAGAGAATCAATTCTTTAAAATGCAGAAAACTGTCAGATCTCAAAGAACTGCTCCCCCTCATCTTCACAGTTGTTAGAAGTCTGAAATTAACGTATTTTAAATTGTTTAAATTAGGCTTTTTGTTTGTTTTACTTATTCTACTTTCATCTTTCCATTTGTTGAAAGACCAGATTTCTTCTTGTACAATTCATTACATGCTCTTCAAGAAGAGGAGGGGGGTGGGGGGAATCACAATAGGGACTCAATGCTCTCATCCTACTAGGCTTATGCCTAGTATGGTAAATGAACATGCCTGATAGAAATACATATTTGTAAGCAGACAGGACTTGCTTTGTCACAAAGAAATATTTTTTGTTAGCTCACTTTGTTTCTGTGCATCACACTCATTCCTTTTCCATCCAGTTGCTGTAAATAAGTGACCAACAGGAAATATTTCAAGGAAATACTGAAGGCAGGCATTGAGATTTCTCTCAAGTGAATAGCAGCTGCCATTAAGCTGCCACATAAGTGAGAGTGCAACCTATGAAATCCAGTTCTGGAACTACTGCTCCTTCAGCAAACACTGATTAAAACACTTTGATAATAGGTTCTCCATCTGCAAAGCCCAGACAGGTTGGAGCTCTACACCCTGCATCATTCCCCATATTCTGTTCTCCATATTCAGAAAGTTAGGGACAAACCTCAACCACCTTTAAATTCACATTTCAAAAGTCCAACACAATGTGTGTCATCTAGATTTTATGATCAGATACAAGATACAACTCTGGAGTGAGAATCAGAGTTACTTTGGACCAGATTCCAGACAGAATTTCAAACCTTAATCATAAGTTGTGTTCTAGTAACACAGAAATTTAGCAGCTGCCTAAGCCTAAGAGGTGCCAAAGCTCATTATACACTTCTCTGGTTTTATTATTTAAATCCGAATTTTCCCTATCTGTTTGCAGATCTACTTCTCACCACAGTTAACACAGACCTGAAACCAACTAGCGAGCTGCAGCTCACAGGTATTGCTGACCTCACCACCAAGTTTTGCAATTCCAGCTGCTCAGTGGAACAGTTTTAACAAAAGGTACCGAGAAACAGTCTGCAGACTAGTTCCCTAAATCTCAGCTCAGAGATGCTGTTGATAAGCAAAACATGATTTTCAGGCTGAGGAAACTAGACTCCATTCCCTAAATGTTACCAAGTGATGTTATAATCACTTATTTCTGCAGAAATGCTGGAAACACAAAACAGAGCACAGATCCTTGTTTAAAGAACAGCTGTAAGAACCTCCTTTTCACAGAATGCTCTGGGGATTGGGATCCCAAACACATATAGGAGCCTTCCTGGCGTAAGTTTCCAAGAGGGCTCAGAGTGCAGACAGCAGCATATGCTGCTTCCCATTAGCTAGCTCAATTATATCTTCAAGGTCCTAAAAATGACCCTCTCCTCGAAAGAAACTCAAACAGCCCACTACTGATAGCATTTACTGTAGTAGGTCACCAGTGGTTCAGGCAAGGCAGAAGCAATTTACAATTCTACCACACCTTCAACATAACAATTAACTGCATGATTGGATCAACAGATCAAAAGAATCTGTTCTTTAAATTTAAAAAGGTGCTAAGCTAACCCAGCTGTTACCTGATACAAATACAGGTCCTCTTCCATTACCACAGAAAAACCCAAACCAAAAAAAAATACTATCTTGCAACTGATTTAATTATTGGTGTGCTAAATAAAGGTGTGCTAAACCAGCACAGAGGTGAACTTTGCTTGTCAATCAGTAACAGTGGGCTATGTGAACTAGGAAAGAAGGTAGGTAAGGATCACAAGTATTAATATGACAGCAGCAGAATGTAGATGCATTATGAAATGTGAGGTATTAATATATGTATTTCACCTTGTATATGTATGGCATATTAAAAAGAGTTAATCAAGAACCAGATCAAATTTATTACTTGGAGGGTGTGTGTGTGTAATAATTCAACCTTGAAGAAATGTTACAATAAAAATTGTTGTTCCGACCAATGCTGCTTCCTATAAAACTCCGGTATATTATGAAATCTTGGCAGCACAGTGTTATCTGATTCCGGAAGTTCTTCTGTATTTCTCCCACGAGTTAAAGGGCCAGCTTCTAGCTGGAAGAGCCAGCTTCCTTTCAACTAATCTGTATCTCATCTATATCTCTTTAGTAGTATTCAGTTTGCTTGCATGTTTAGCAGAAGTGTGAATTAGTTTTGAGGGACCTCCTGAAATGGTTCTGTAATCTGAAACCAAACTCTCTTACTCTATTAATCTCGCTCCGAAAACCAGAATATCTACACAGCTCCAGGTTAACCAAGAACAATTCAAATCTGTTGACACGTCTCACAAGTGCTAAGCATTTCTGGACAGAAGTGCAAAATCAAGTCAACTGCTCAGAAGGCAAAATATAGATTTAGGGTCAAGATTCCTGTTTCTCTCCCACTCCATCCCTCCCTAACCAAGATCATAAATTGCAGTCTAAGAGACACCTCTTCAGCAGCTGACTAGCTCTATAGCTCCCTAAGCTTGCAGGTTTTTCCCCATTTGACCTGGAAGTTCCTGCAGCTCGCATCTTCCAACAGAAAGCTGGACAGGTACTACACATGGGAACAAAATAGCTAGAAAAGTGTACATAAGCCCTTAGAGAGCTCAGTCCAGGAAGCATGTTCAGCATGCCCATAGGATCCAGATCCTCATAAAATCCACCAGAGGAGAATGGACTACAAGAGTAACTGGGTGGTTACAGTTCAGTCAGATCTACAGAAGAGCGAGGGATGGAATCCAGCTGTGTACCTACCAGTCCTAGAAATGTGCTTGGCTGGAGTTTTTGAAAGCAAAGCTCCTGTTTCTGAAACCATGCAACAGCGGGGCTAAGAGAGATTTGGACTTGGGTCTTGGGAAGGGCAGAAGCACCTGCCTATTGCTCAGACTTTAGCCAATTAAATTTCAAAAAGGAAAGGAGAACAGGATTGCAGGTAACCCCTGTGGCATGTCTCCTTCCATCTAAGCCTGGGCATGTTGGTTTTAGTACGCCTTGCTTGTCACAAGGGCAGGGGAGACACAGCAGAAGCAAGAGAGGAGATGGAAAAGTCATGATGAGACTAAGGACTTGCTGAGTCCAGCACAAGATGGTTAATTATGTTCAGTGACTGTCTTCACAATGCTCCAGTTTCAGCCATTGATTTAACTTTAAGTTTTCACCTGACAACTGACACTTTTTTTTTTTTTTTGGTTGACATCTTGGAACCTTGGTGTCTGTCACAGGTTGGCAGGTATCTCTGGAAGACCAAGTTAGAAGCCATGAGACTGAGTGAATTTACTGAGCCGATTTTAGAAAATAAGGCATAAGGGTTTTTACAGAGCCAGTTTGTTAATTTTAGGTTGAGGGAAGACAACCCCAATGTACAGAAACTTTTCAACAAAGCAAAAGTGCAATTTTTTCTTCCTGTCTATTGAGATTTAAAGAAATTCCTTCTGGAAAAAAATACAAAATGTAGCTGAAAAAATAGGCAAAACACCAATCTGTGCCACCAATCTGTGCTACAAATACCAACTCCTAAAACTTGTCTTGAAAAACAAAGATCAAAGTTTTTACTAAAAAAACTGACATACTTAACTGATCAGAATTCATTTGCAGCTTTAATAAAAAAATACCCATTTCTGCATGCACACTACGTCCTGTACATCATTAAAAACATGCATGCCAATACCTAGCCATATGCTGTTCATGGCTAGCTCCCTTCTCATGAACAGTATACCTTGCATAATTTGAGAGATGAAGTTGTATTTGCTTTATATATATACACACACATATTAAAAATATAATGGAAAAGGGAGGGAAAGGGAAAAGGACTGAAATTCCCAGCAGCCTAACTTCCCTCTAACTTGAACACCCCAGTTATGTGGGTAAAAAAAATTAGGTGATATGAATCTAAGCCCAAGTATATTAAAACTTGCATAGTCTTATTTACATATCTAATATGTACTTCCAAGGGCAAGCTGCAAGGCTACAGCTTCTGTCCCTGCTAAACAATTCAAGCTCCAGCAAATATTTGAAGCAATCCTTGCTCAGCAAACATCTCAGCCTACCATCTTAAGGTGCCACATAACTAACCAGGACAAAACTGGCTTATTACCAGCAGCCATCTCACTAATTATTTATTAGTTTGGTGAATACAGAGTGATACTGTACCTCCCCAGGATAAATCACACTTAACCATACATACAAAGGACTGGTTCAGCTGTGCGGGGTGCCACAAACCTGCCAAATGAGCAGGTGAAGTCAAAGAGTGAATTCCCATGAATGAATCTGAGAAAATAACCTCAAATGGGGGACACCACCATTATTAAAGTTTTATATAAAACATTCATAAATACAACTTACAGCATTGTGTGATCTTCTGGATGTTAGAAGTTATGCGTTGGGCCAGTTGATTAGGATCCCCAAAACCCGCACTGTACGACATGGCTGAGTAGATTCGCTCTCAAGATCATCCACGATGGGAACAAGTCAGACAGTCTCCACCTATTAAGGAAACCTAAGCCCCCCCCGCCCCAGAAAACAGAGTTATGTCTTGGTCATTGGTTTACAACTGTATTCATCATCCTAAAGAAGAATACACAGGAAAAGATTAAAGAAAACTCCATATAGTAATATTTATCCTCTCCGAAAACACAGTACTTCAAAGACGGAATTTAAGGGAACACTTTCTTAAAAAAGTATTAAATAAGGATATGACATCCTTTTTGTATTTCCTACAATAACTCTTAAGATTCTTAGCAATACACACAGCTTAAGGTCTGCTATTACACTACAGCAGCTACATCACAGAAACTACAACCTTTGTCAAACTTCTTACATATTTTCCCCATTGTAAGCAAAGAAAAAGTATGAATTTTCATTTGTTGCCATTCCAGAAAAAAGCTGTACATTTAATCTGTCAATGCCAAATCCTCTGATGAGCTATGTCCCAAACCAATTATATGGTTATTTCCATACCATGTATCACCCATCCCACCAATACAACCTAGCATATATAAACCACTGGAAAAAAACCCAGCAGATATCACACAAGTTATCAGAATGAAGGAGGCACCCAGTTCCCTCTAAACACCAATCATTTGTATCAACTTCAGTTTTAGTTGTAATCCAGTTTCATTCTATGAATTGCCAATTTGTCCTGTTTCAGCTGCTGTGTTTCTCAATATGAAGTCATTTTTCAACAACTTGGTCATACTAATACATTTTTAGGGGTGTTTTTTGCACCTAAAACTATGGTATCTTATCTAAGGAGGTCAAAATCTTACAACACAAATACTCACAAATACACTTGCCCTAAAAGTACTCATATACAATCACACAGCATGTAACTATTAGAGTCATATAGCCTGCTTTCCATCCATACAGACCAAATTTCAGCACAAGCTCAAAGATACTCTAAATCTAAATTAACAAGACATAACTTAGGATACACATGCAAATCAAAACCATCCATTTATCTGTTCTGCAGTGAGAATGCAGACTAATCAAGCATACATGCATCCAACACAATCCCACAACTTCATCCAGGCTGTGCTTAGTCTTAACTTCATTCTTTCCAGTCACCTTCACGGGTTCAACATTTTAACCTCACCACTTCCCTGCACGTCCACTGTTCAACCCAAACCATGTGCCTTCCAAGCAATGTCCTCTTCTCCTAGCCTGTCAGCTTCTGGTTAACAGACACTGCTAAAATTCAATTTCAGGGAGAGGGAGAAAGCACATTTAAATGTTTAAACAGAAAAGAAGGAAATGAGAAGGCCAACTGATATGTCAAGTGTGATACCAGCTGTGCTACAGTTCGCAAACACAAGTCCTTATGAACTCTAATTTAAAAAAAATAATAATTAACAGTCCTTGTTGCCAAATATTATTTTCTTTCACCTTCGGAAATGCCTGTATTAATACAGCATGGCAACATCCTGGTTGTTTTACAACACGATGTTTTCATATCTCTATGATACGAAATGATCTCTAGTAGAGCTGCCAAGACATTGCACTGGTCAGACCCATGAAACATCCCACCAGAACTTCACCAGCAATATAACTACAGAGGTCAGGCTCACCCCTGCTGCCCTGCAGGTTACATTACCTATGCCGGACAAACAAGCTGCTCCTACTGCGAAGACAAACCCTGCACGATTTTGAAATGGCTGCTGTAGCAGGGTCCCAAACCCTGCTTTGAGTCTTCAGGCCGTAACGTATCCTCTAGTAATGAACAACCTCACTGCAGATGAGGTGACAAGGAGTGTATTTGCACTCTTCTGTGTACTTGCTGCACAAACACCCGCCAGTCATGCTAGCTCTCTGCAGTATTGTTTCCTGTCTTTGTCTGTACCACATGCAGATTCAAGATATTTCGAGTCACAGACTAAAGTCTGAAGTCAGCCAGTCAGCCAGCCTAAATCCCACTTATCTGGTCTGAGGCTGGCATAACAACCTTTGATCTTTTTGGAAACTCTAGGCAATATTCCATTGAATTTGTACTGTAAGACCAAACCCATGGAAACTTTATAGCGAAAAAATGGCTCTGTGCCTTGGTATACTGACTAAGTAAGGAAATTCTAGCAATTTAGCGGAAAATATAATCATAGGCATAAAATCCAAAGAAACCACCTAAAAGAAGTTAGTTTGAAAAAGAAGATTTCTCAGAACTGTTGACACTGTTTGTTTCTTTTTAAAGTTATGACTATTTCTAGACATATTAGGAGCATGCTAACTACAACGCCAGCACTGGCTAAAAATACTTTTTAGTTAAATATTATATTTAATGTTAAAAGTTAAACATTAAAATGCAGCTGCTCGGGAGAAGAGATAGCAAAAGACCAAATTACCTGGTGTAGAAAGGCTACAGAACTAACTGAAATAGTCCTTCATGATAGTTTTTTCTCCCATCATATTGGTATTCATGAGACAGCTGCCTGTAACACTGTTCTCAGCAACAGCTTTACAATCAAGAGATCTACACAAAATATTTCATCCAAGTCTTGACAAAAGCAGTGATTGACTTTCTTGTTTTGTCTTGAAAATTTCTACATTTAACCATATCTTTAAACAAGTTACACCGCACTATACTGACAAATGTACAGATTGTACAATACCTAAGACTTTGAGCTTTTCAACTTTCTAGCTACATAGTTGGGCTTCTAGCTACATAGTTGGGCAGCCAAACACAACACCTAATGAAAGGATGTTCAGATGACAAACTGCAAAGTCCAAAGGATACAGTTTAGCTTTTCACCTGCATGTGTAGATCTCCGATTGTTTATACAATTCTTTGTATCAACACACATATTTCAATTGAGATTTATAGTAAATTTGTAGGATAGCAGTGCAAATTCACATCTGTTTTACTCCATACAAATTCTTCCACCAGCAACGCTATTACCAAGCATGTTAATAATACAGGTTGGTGACAGGGTAAGCTACTGGTCTGGAGAACAGACAGAAGGAGAGGTAAGGGGTCAGCCATCAGCTCTCACTGCCTCCCAGTCTTCACCACAAACTCCCCAAGTCAAGAAAAAACAAACTGAAGAGCTCAAAGAGAAGGAAAATATTGTATTTGTTTATTATTATTTTTTAAACGGGAAGTTTGAACTTCTTCCTCATTCTAGTTCTCAAAGCAACATGGGTGTCTGAACCGAATGAACACCCTACTTCCACTCACACACCCTTTGCTCGTTAGTGCTGAGTTACTCAAACTCCTCTGAAAACACAGATAGCTGAGCCCTTGGGAAGCCAATGGGAGTTTTGCTAATGGCTTTGACAAGGTTAGGGTTTCAACCACCAGGAAACAAAACAGACACAGGCACCAAGCACTTCCTTCCATATCAAGGTGATAGGACCATTCATCAAGACCCTGAATTTCCATAGAAATTACCTCTTTTCACTACTCTGTTGTGACGTATTTTGGTATTACTGCCTGCATAACTTTTAAAATGGGAAAGTTAATAACCTGCTGCAGCTGAGAGAGGTACACTTTGCATTCAAAGTGGAACACAGCTACATCTGTGGTAGTCTTCAGTTCCTCTAAAAGTTTCAGTTGGGTGTGAGCTTTTGATTGTACCTTTTATTTTCTGCTCAACATCTCTGTCTTTGAATGGGAGTATACCTCGTAGCAACTAGGCTTGTCGAGCTACTGAAAAAAGCCTGAAGAACTGAGTCTACTGGCACAAATGAAATAATCAGAACACTTCATCAACACTCACTGAAGCAAGACCTCTCTGTACATACATGAAATTCAAGGAATTCAAAGGATCACCATATATTTTTCCTAATTTCTACATTAACTGGTTCCTGCATCACACTGTAACTCCATACCCAAGCAAAAAATTAACCTGAATATCAACTTGTTTTCTAGAAAGGTGTTTGTCAGGCATGGAGAAAAATCCACTTTTCCTTTGCTATTTCCAGCCAGATCACTGCCAAATGCAGAGACAAGAAAGTGGGAACTCCATAACTGAGCAGCTCCCCAGTGCCATTCTTGAAAGCTCCATCAGGACAAAACGATGTGTCATGACAGGCACAGCACATGTTAGATCTCAGCAGCAGTCACCTAAATATCTTGCTGGTTTCAGCTGGGATAGTTAATTTGCTCCTTAGTATCTGGTACAGTGCTGTGTTTTGGTTTTAGTGTGAGAATAATGTTGGTAAGACACTGATGTTCTAGTTGTTGCTAAGTAGCACTTATCCTAACTTAAGGATTTTTCCACCTCCCATGTTCTCCCAGCGAGGAGGTGCGCAAGAAGCTGGGAGGGAGCACAGCCAGGACAGCTGATGCAAATTAGCCAATGAGATATTCCATACCATAGAATGTCATACTTAGTATATGAACTGGGGGGAGTTGGCCAGGAGGGGCCGATCGCTGTGCAGGCATCGGTCAGCAGGTGGTGAACAACTGCATTGTGCATCACGTGTCTTTTCTTGGGTTTTAACTCTCTCTCTTTTTGTTACATTCCTTTTAATTACAATTATTATATTTATTATTATTATTATTTTTAGTTATTAAACCATTCTTATCTCAAGCCAAGAGTTTTACTCTCCCCCCTCCCCAATTCTCTTCCCCATTCCACTGGGAGCAGGGAGGAGTGAGCGAGCAGCTGCGTGGTGCTTACTTGCTGGCTGAGGTTAAACCACAACACTTGCAGACTCCAGACAGCTACAGTTAATAAGCACCTAATCTATTTTGTATTTTCTCATTTAGACAGTCAAAGAGTTTTCCTTCTCCTATAAATCGTGCCCCCATACATTAGGATAAGAACCCTTAAACAATAATTTTACTGTTTAAGCAATGTTTTAGCATTAGGACCTAGAAATGTTTACATGGATCCTTAACTTTGAGAAGGCAAAAAATACATGCTGCATTCCATAGAAATGCTTGAAAATTTAAATCTGATCTGAATTAGGATTTTATGCCTTTAAATATCCAGAGACAAGTCATGAGGCTTTCTTGTATGCGATTTTTTTTTTTCCTAAATAAAGGTCACAGAAACAAAGCTTCTCCCAAACAACTCCTAAATGTGACTTCCTTTGTAAACTACTGCCAAAAAAAAAGTGCAAAATCCTTCAAGCAGGGTGAAAACACAGGCAAAAATGACAAACTGCTGAAAGACTTTGGCAACAATAAATCACAGCCAGTCACAATGTTAGCTACAGAAAATTTGTATCATAGTAACAGCCATGATTAGTAAGATTCCTCCAATATAACATTGCTCAATTTATTTCACCTCAGTAGGTTTTACCACCCAAATACTGAGATGAGACAAGGTCCATCTACAGAGTGACTCTGGTATCTACCTATGGCAACTTGAAACACATTACCATCTTCGGACAGCATCTGCTGCTGACTTTAGCAGTAACTTTGCAGCAGGTAAAATTAATACTTAAAAAAAAAAGCTGTTGGAATAAAGGGCAGACTGTACACTGTAAGATAAGTACTCCCTGCTACAGCACCTGAGGGATTCTTATAACCGACTCATAGCAACTGACTTAGTACTACACAGGTGAGCATTAAATCTGTCACTATTTTTTCTAGTGGGGATGATGGAGGGTAAGCTTTTTCTGGATTTATCTATTTTCTCCCCTACACTTAGACTAAAATATTTTGAGACAGAGATTGTATTTTCCACTTTGTGCTTTTACAGCCCCTAATGTGCTGGAATCCTGGTCCACAAAGGCAGGCTGGGGGCTTCCATAATACAAAACCAACTATGGAGCATAATAAACATGCAAACAAAATAGCAGTAAAACAAAATCCTTCCTGCCTTCTTAAAAGAAAACAAACAAACAAACAAAAGTTTTCCAGATTTTCTTTTATCATCTAGTTTCAGGGAGAAGTCAAACTTAAATCCATATAGGGTAGGAAAAAGCAAAGCTTATTTAAAACTTTCTTTGCTCTAATGCAGCAACACTAACATAAAAGATGTCAAAAGGTAATTTTCTATTCCTCTCTGCCCAGTTCCCTCAGCCTTGCCACACTACTCATGCTGAAATATACCAAAACCAAGCTCACATTGTGTAACAGCTAGAAGTATTTTTTTTGAAAGAAAAAAAAAATACTAGATGTGACACTGGTCAGTGTTTTAGTCATTTTCCCTAGAAATTATTCTGTCCAACAAAGACGTAATTTGAAGCGGTGGCATTTAGAACTGCCCAGTGTGGAAAACTAAATCACAGAAGCCTGAAATACTATTAGGCCTAATGCTTCACCAATGCTCACCGTATATGGCTAAAAAAAGACTATGTTTATCGTTGTCCGATTCATCCACACCAATATTTATAATGAACTAGGTGAAGGAAGCACATAGCTTTCACAAGCCTAAGAGAACATATTAGTTCTCGGGGAAATGCCTTAAGTAAAGGAATTATGTTTCCTAGGTGCACACAAAGCGTTTAGAGGCCCGACGATGAAGCAGGAATAGGAAAATGAACACTGGGTACTGGAATTATTGGGGAGAGGAGGGAACGGAGGGCTGAAAACAGACCTGAGATGGCCATTTCAAAGTGCCAAGTTTCTTGTGCTGCTGATAGACAATGTCTCATGGGAAAACGAAGATGGATCAGAACCACAGGACATCTAGCACGCTACATGTTCTCACCCAAGTCTCCCTAACGGCAGCGTGTTCACTTTGAACCAAATGCTCAGATCAAGTACACTGAGGGAGAAGTTATCTTTGCACAAACATCTGATTGTGCTGGATGCTGAGGCTCTCTGAGGCCTACCAGGATGCTAATGGCTACTTATAGCTCACGTTCTCTTCCCCCCCCCCGCAAGAGTTTCACTTCAACGTAAGCCACCACGAAGAGTGCTAGTTAATATTCTGATAAAAGACTACAAGAGATGTCTTCATGAAGGGAACACAAATCAGTTTATAACAATGCCACCATTTAGCATCACTTTCTTCTAATTTTAATATATTTTAACTTTTTTTTTTTTCTCCTCTTTTCCTTCTTTTCTATTAACAGCACTTGCACAAAACCCTCAGCTCCAAGCAGAAGGGCTGCACTGCTGGCAAAGCACATGCCTGAATGATGACCGGTCAGGAGGGCTCCGCTCGCCCTGCCAGCTCGGCTCTCTGCCTTTGCATGGCTTGTTCATCAGCAGAGGGGTTCACAACACGAGCACATCGCTTCTGGCAATAAGCGCCCTGGGATCTTATCACTAAGCTTCAATTATGATGCAGTGCCTTGCACTTCACGCAAAGCAGAGCGAAACCTTCCACTTCCTTCTACAGTTTCAAGAAGTGCCCATTTCTAATAAAGCGGTGAGTGGCTCACCAGGAAAGCAGTGATAAGATCGGGCCAGGGGCCTGACGCGCCAGGCCCGGGCTTGCTATTTACATAGGTGATTTTTCTAATCTCCCTTCCTCCTGCCGACATGCCTTGCTCACCTCGGATCTGGAACAGCACGGGGAGCGTTTCGATACGGCGAAGGTGACCATCCTACCCTACAGTCCGACATAAGCTGCGGTAAAACAAACACCAGCTGCAGGCCCCGCGTCCCTCTCTGGAGCATCGCGGCCAGCGTCAAGCCCAAAACCATGACATCAGGGGGTGCCACGGGGAGGGCTGCGAGGCAAAGGCTGACACGACCGACCGCGCTACAGAACCGCGCCGCGCCGCGCCCCGCGGCCCGGGCCCTGCCCGCCCC
>NW_010972886.1:5037345-5074368 GCF_000737465.1 Haliaeetus leucocephalus | reverse complement strand
GGCTCCCGGGGGGAGGGGGGCAGCCGCACGCAGCACCGCGCGAGTGGAAAGAATGGGGGGAAGGGGGCGTAATTTAAGGAAAAGGTGCTGTTGCCTCGGGAACCGAGGGGAAAACGGTATTGCAGTGAGAAGGAGGATGTTACCACATTAATATCCCGCTCTGAAGCACCGCCTCCAGTTTTGGTCACCTTGTCTGTAAATGGGAGGCGGCACTTAGAGGAAAGTGAGTGGGGAATTACGGATGTATTTAAAGGTGCCCGTAAATGCCGAGATTTGCAACGTTTTGCTGAGAGAGGGGGCACGCGGTGCCGGGAACGGCGAGGAGCGGCGGGTGCGTTGGCGGGGCCGCCGGCCGTGGCCGCGGCGCGCGGGAGGAGCAGGCCGCGCCTGGCAGCCAGGGCTGAGGGGAGCAGAGGCACGGCGGAACCCGCTCTCCTCCTGGCCCGGACACCCGGGAAGAAGCAGCAGGTGAGCCTCGAGGACGCCTCCACACGAGCGGCTGGGGCCCTTTGGCATCCTCCCCGGTTCTTCCAAGGGAACATTACAGGACCAGATGCTCCCGCGAGCCCCAGGGCCGGGCTGCTTCATCTGCAGGATACCCCCCTGTGCACGAAACACCGCAGAGCAAACAGCGCGCAGCACCCGACGGCTAGGAACGCCGTCTCCTCCACACAGCCCAGCCTTGCCTAGGGAAGAGCTGCGGCAGTTGGGAAGTATAAGTTTATTTCTGCCACGTCATCGATCTCGGTCATCGCTAAGACTTAGAAATAACTAGAGCAGTCGAAACCCGAATAACATCCTAACCAAACAACGTCAGTAGAAAAGTCCAATAAACTGCCAACACAGTAGAGTGGAGTTAAAGGCCTGAAAGAGACGAGACTACCCTTTACATAGGTGGTTCCTGAGGTGTCTCAAAGCGTGCCGAAAGGCGACACAACATAGCCCCTGAGACTTGCATGCCTACCTCTAGTTCTTATGTTAATTGATGCTTGGAAATGTCCCTTTCTCACTTTCATAAATTAAAGTTACCAAAGAAAAAAATACTCTGATATGCCTATTTGCTGCAGGAATGCTGTATACATCCTCATTCTAGTTTTAATAGGCTATTTTGATTAGCAATGATTTTAGTGCTGCTACATGTGCAGGAGTTTGCCCCCATGCTGTTGACATACTGGAGCTGATCCAAGATGATCCAACTAGACAGTGCACTAATGAGAGTATAATGCACATCCCTTCTGAATTAAGGCCTCGCCTTGATTTCTATCTCCAAGTGTTTGTTGTATAAACTCTGTTGATTGAGCCCGGTCACTCTTGCTTTATAAACCTTCAGCTGAGTTCACTGTCAGTTTTTCTCAAGAAAACAATCCATCTTTTGCTATCTGATTTCAAACATGTGCTTCTCATTAAAAGAAGTGACCCTTCATCAGTGAGAATACTTTATCTGCACATCACCACTTTGGTATTTTTTTTGAGACTTGGAGGTAATACACAGTCATCACTGATCAATGTTCATTCTTATGCTTTGGAAAAGAGGTATCCTAATGCTTTCCTAGAGATGCTGGGTGTTTTATGAACAAAATGCTGGTGCTCACCTGCTGTTAGCTCACTTACCATCAGCATCCACCTTCTATTGTTACTTAACTGAAAAATCTTTGTGATATGATTCTTTAAAGTAACCAGTTGCAGCAAAGGGGAGGAAAAGCTGAATTATAAAACAAACTTCTCATTAAAATGTTGTCTGTACTACAAAAATACTTAAGTAGCCTCTTTAATATAATCATATAAAATAATTATGAAGATACAGTTAATAGACCATCCAGAAAGTCCTATTTATTGATCAGATACTGCTAAGAGCACAGTATGTCCTCAGAAGATACTGGTTAACTCCTATAGAAAAGCCATTGACTGGGAGAACGTGCTCTGTTTTACCCTTTTAGGTAAAACAGGAGGATCCTTCAGTTTCTGCATGCTTTCCTCTGCTAGCAATGGCATATGGACAGGAGTTGTAAAGACGCTGTCTCTAAGTGTTATGGTCAGAGATGCTGAAACAGGGTGCTGCTACACAATTCTGTCTCTAAACTCATTTCATTAGCTTCTTTCTAGAGCTCCCACACCAGCGTTACCTGGGGACTGAGTTCAGAATCATGTGTTCGCTTACCTTTCCTGTTGCTTTTGGAGAGTGATCAGATTTCAGCTGATTAAACGAAATGGGGAAAGCTCTGGGGAAAGAAAGGGGAAAACGTTGAGACCCTGCAATACATAGGCACAGCGTACCGCAAAGGATGCTCTGGATCTTCACTGACTGAAGATCAGAGTATTTGCCAATTATATTCCTGTTGTGTGTAAAACTGAACTAAAAGGGGTGTCACTTCAAACACACACTGTTTGAGGATCCATACTCAGTATGGTGTCTGATGTTTGAAAGAGTTGCAAGTTAAATCACACTAGCATAGTGTGATTTTGAAAGAGCACACCTTCCTCCTAGCCCAGTATCTGAATCTGCCCCACCTTCCTGTTTCTGTATTTCTGCCTCCCACCTCCTGCTCCTGTCCTGGCACCTAACCAGCAGGCATGCGGGCTCAGCAGGGTGGGTGGCACAAACATCAGGGCTGCCGGTGACACAGGAATGAGGCACTCATTTCCGTACAGCTCCCCATGCCTGCCTGATGCATGATGAAATGAAGGGGAAGCAGCCCAACCCTGGCCTCGTATTCCTGATGAGTGTCCTCTTTCCAAGGCATGAGCGGTGCCTAAGTGGTGCGTAATTTACCTTATGGGCAAATTTCATTCTCTGCTATCACAATCCGCTGGCGCGCCTCTAACTTTAGATAGGAAGAGCAATGCTGCGAGTATTTGGTACTGATGGCAAACCGCCTGGCAGAGCTTAACCAGGTGGTTGTTACCGATGCATTCCACCATCAGGAATTCCTGTTATTGTTGTCGTCATCACCGTTTGCTAATTTAATTAAAATACCCGCTCCAGAACCTGAAATGAGATTAAGTTCCTATTACACTCAATGCTGTACAAAATTATGATGGGTGATGGTTTCCAGCCTGAACAAGCTTATGGGTTAATTACATTGCAGAATGGCCAGTAGAACCTATTTGTTTTAAAAAACCTGTATTGGCCATTTGCATGTTATTTAGGCTGGTGCTTGCTCTTCAGCAGCAGTGATTAACATGGTAGCATATGTTTTAAATAAACAGAAAAAGATTCTCTTCCCAATATTGATCATGTTTCCTTAAAAACAAGCAAAAAGTTTACTAGCAACTTATTTGCAAATCTTTCTTTGCCTTTCTCTTTAATTTTCAAAGACCATATTATACTTTCATCGGCAGTAGTGAAATGACCTGACATTATTATTTCAAAGCCCAGACTTCTGTTAAGTAGTACCTGCAAATACATAATCTTTCTAACTTCAGCCAGACCATTTTGAAATGATAGAGTTATAAAGGGTACAAACTTAAATGGCAATGTTTTGTTCAGATAATGAAATACAAATCTACAGAAGGAAAGATACAAAAAATAAGAAAATCTATGGACTTTGTGGTCAGCAACTAGGTCTAATAGAATCCAATAGATTTTCATTCGTAAAATGAGGTCATTGTTGAGCAATCAGTCTTCAGTTTCAATCTTCATTTTACAGCTCCTCCTCCTTCTCATTTTACAATTCATAATTACCTTCATTGCTTTTTGAAACCGTGGAGAAGAAAAAAAAACAAACCACGCAAGGGAATCCTGACAGAATTTGGCTAGGTAAACCAAACAGACATCAAAGGCAAGGGGGTAGAGGGGGAGTTTTAAGACAAGGAAAACATCATTAAATGATAGGTGCAAAATGCAGTGTCAGAAAATCGGGAAGGCAATCCTGGCTACTCCCAGAGTTTTAGCAGCTTTTCCTTCTCACTTGTTTGCTGTGCCACTGTCACTGTACACATCAGTACTCTGGGTTCTGCTTTTCCCTCTCTCCATCATTTCAGCCTCCCTGTGGGCTAGAAAAATAATGTAAAAAATATCAATATAACCTTGCTCTCTCCTCTACTGTTTGCTACTAGCTTAGGCAGACATTTGCTCTCACCTGTAGTTGCATCCTTATGCCTTTTTGTATTTAAAAACTGACATACACCCTATGTAACTTTGTAAATCAGCACTACCTGCTTTGTGTAAAAATTAGGCAATTGCCTGTGAAGAAAGTCTCTTCAGAAACAGGCAGCAACTATTTCAGGATATCTGGGGAATAGTATGGACACGGCCCTCTTTGGAACTGATTACAGCCAATTTTCAAACTCTTGTCGGCATCACATAACAAACACAAGACTTTAATAAGGTGTGTGTGCTGGGACAAATGTTGTGGAAGGTGAGTCACAGAATGGCATGTCTATTTCAACTGGGGATCTGCCCAAGCCAGCTGTTCAAAAAAATTAGAAAATAAGAAGAGAAATACCAGCTAAGTGGATGTTGAAAAATATTAATGAGAAATGTTATGATATAGTCTATAATATTTTCTACAGTGCACATGAAGGCTCTGGTCATCCCTGGTACAAGCCTACTGTAGGTGTCCTGGAACAAAAGACCCCACAAGTTAAGACTAGTTTCACAGCTTTTCCTGAACCAACGGTAGGAAAACACATAGATCAAGGGATTGCAGGCAGAACTGAAGTAAGCAAACCAAATTAGGTCAAACAGAACTGGGGTGGGTAATGAAATCCAGAAGACTGTTTACCATGGTGTCAATAGTAAAGGGCAACCAGCACAGGAGGTAGACTCCTACAGTTACCCCCAGAGTCCTTGCTGCTTTGGATGCTCTCCTACGTGTAGCTGAGACCTGATACTCATACTCATGTTGTTTATCGGCCTGGCTTGCTTGTTAGCCACAGTAAATATTTTTACGGACAGAACTACCATTACGAGGCAAGGGAAGAAGAATACTGGGAAGTTCAACCACCCCCAGATCTTGTTGAACAGCAGCTGACAGCTACCAACACAAGGCAAGTCTCGCAAAAAACGGCCCAGTCCTTCTGCAGTTGCTTTAGTGTAGAGGAAGACAGAGGTATGTATATGTATATAAGCCTCATACACTGCCCTCCCCACCCCGGTGTAAATGCAGGACACTCTTATGGTGAACTTGGTGGGGTAGAGCAAAGGGTCACAGATGGCACAGTGCCGATCAATGGAGATGAAACACAGGTGAAGTAAGGAGGTCAAGCAGAAGAGTGTGTCCAGAAAGGTGTGCGGCCTACAGAAGTCATCTCCAAAATACCAGCAGATATAATACTCTAAGCCCCAGGAGGAGGTCAGCAAGGGCGAGGGAGAGGAGCAGGCAGTTGGTGGGCTTGTGCAGGGCTTTGAAATGGGAAACGACATGATGACAAGCAGCTTCCCCAGCACCGTGATCAGTGTGCCCAAGGCACAAGCCAGATAAATGGCCAGCTGGACCCCAAAGGGGTGTAAGGTCCTGTAGCAGGAGCCGTTCGCCTCGTAGCACAAGAAGACAAGCATCCCCTTCTCGGCACTGGGAACCCGGGCTGAGCTCACACCAAGCCTGCCCAGGTCCCACTGCGTACCCCGGCTCTGCCACAAGCCTGGAAAAGGATTCGCCTTCCAGCAGAGGTGCCAAATCACTAACCTGAAAAAAAGGTAACAAAAAGCCAGGTTAGAGGGAGAGATGTCTTTTAATCAAGTACTTTTATTAAAGCCATCGCATAGTTTCCGTATTTCAAGAGAAAAAAAGAGCCTGATTTATCTGTTTTATATCTCTATTGAAATAAAACAGCTCTAGATCAGTGTATTCAATTTTTGTGGCATCACTTTTTATATTTTTTTGTTTTCTTTCAGCCAATACCGCAAATAGTTCAGGAAATGCAGCAAGTCCAGAGGTGTGTGGGCAAGCAGTCAACAAAAAGAAGGTCTGCCTTAGAAGGCAAACCAGAGCTGAGTAAGAGGCATTGCAAGCCAAAGCTCCCTAAGGGATTTGAAAGCTGACTTTGGTATAATGGTACACTGGTTCCTGTGAATTTCCCTGGAAATGAAGTTCCAATTTAGTTACGATTCTTTTTATTATGTAGAAGCTGTGAAGTGATTATTCTGAAACAAGTAATATCTGATTGCAAAGGAAAACCCCTCAGGGCAAGTTGCTCATTTTATAGTGTTCTGGCTATGGGGATATATATGGATATCCATTGTGTTGATGACAAAAGTATTCAGCAAGGCAGACAGAAATATTGTTATATGCCCTAAAGATTGGTCCTGCTTTTTACTTATGAAATTGCTATTTAAGTTTTAAGTTACTTAGTTTTTAATTTGAACTGTAAGAAATATACAATATTAATGGATTATAGTGCATTATTCCAGCAGTCTTTTTAATAAATCAGATAACTGAAAGGTATGATTTTTAACAGTGGGACAATTACAATTAAATACATGACATTCTTCTATATGTGTTTTTGTTCTTGAAATGACTGGTATAATAGCTGGAAATTATTCCCACCTTTCCCATCCTTCCCAGCAGCAACAAAACATAATAACAAATGTCTCTTAATTTTATTTCCATAAACTTTTAAATCAGGAATACTTATGGTAAAATATCTCTTTTCGTAGAGTGGGAGCTGTACTGCAATGCACTGAAATCCTTTTCTAAGTACATGCCTACTGCCTGAGTGGAAAGCGTGAGATGTTATATAAACCAGATGGAGAGAGAGTCCCTATAGGTGACTAATATACCCTAGGGGCATAGAGAGACTGTTGTGTATTTGGCAAAAATTGCCATTTTCTAAGAAGAAGTTTAAATGCACACTTGCTCAGCTGCTGTTGAATCAAAATTGCTGGGTATAGTCTAAAGCTGAACTTTTGTTGAATGTACTATGCAGCCTAGTAATCCACTGGAAAACACAAAAACCCCAGAAGGATAAGTGTGCTGATATGGTTCGATCTGCAGTGAAGACATGCATAGCCAATATCTTTTTTCATTGAAACTGCTGCATATAACCTCTAAGATCTAAATTCCTCTAAGTAACCTCTGAGTTCCTTAAAATAGAACAAGACAGTTTCAAAGGATTACGGACTTTCTAAGAGGGCCATCATCAGTGCCCCTGTGCCATGAAATTTTTCCTCACAGCTTCCAGGAGAGTCAGTCTGGGATCCCTAAAAAGAATATAATAGTATGAGAATGCTGTGGGCTTACTAAGTTGACCTATATTGAGCTAGTGAACCTAAACCTCAAATCTTCCGTCACATGTATTACAGCTGTATAGCCCATAGTGCAGCCTTTTGTTCTCCCTTGTAGTAGTAAGCATTTACCATCTCTGAAGAAGTCAGGGTCTCATATATGAGTGTTTTATCATTACTGCAGAGTGGCGGAAATGTTTGTAGAGTAAATACTCACCCAGTCCAGCTTAAAATTCTGCCAGGTGTAGTGCACTCCACCTCCATTCAGACAGGGGGTCTCCATAGGGTGCGGTATGTATTTTTTCTTAATATTTTTTACACAAATAGCATCATTTGGCCTTCAGTTTTGTAACTATGGAAAATCCTTGTCCATAGCACTCACAAGAAATTGTTCCACCTGCTGTATCCCAGTTTTGTGTAACTTTTGCTTTTATGTTTTCCTGCTCTTGGTTACACTGGCCTGTGTTCTGTCCATTCAAGTGCTCATGTAGGACACACGTATATGAGCAGTTTTAGAAACAGTACCTCTGTAAGTTAACTGTGCCACCTTAAACTGTTAAAAGTGGAAGTGAAGATGGAGACAGAAGAGCTCTCTGCCATTGACCCCATCTGTAGCATCTTTGTCCAAATTAGTCAGCTGAAGGATTACAACCAATGAGACTGTGGATTAGAGAAGGAGTAAAAAATTATATTTTAGTTCAGGAATTTAATAAAAAGAATTAATAAATTCAAATATTTTATCTGTTATCTTTGAAATTGAAAAATCATATATTTGTTTCAGTCTAGGATTGTCTTAACCCCATTTTTCTTTCAGTTTATTGATCTTGTTATCCTTTTATTGTCTCCTTTTTTTCCATTTATGTCAAATTTGAAATTATTAATATCATAATAAAGTGAAAAATCCCAATACTTCATCATCTTCAAAACATTCCCTCTCATCATTTTTTTCTGTCTAAACTTTTTTCTGAATGTGAACCCAAAGAGCAGTTTTTAGTGAACTTAGTGTTTAGTGATGCAGCAGAGAAGTTGTAAAAGGTATGACAGAAAAAAGTCAAAATACAATACAAAAAGTTGAATGTGACATACTCTGGTTCAAGAGTTCTCTGCAGAAGAATTCATTAATAACAGGTATTAAAGGTAATCCCAAGTCTGCAAAAGAGGGCTGCAGGTACAACCAATATAGCCCTTCCCCAGAGTTCCTGATTCCCTTTGCTGTTGTTTGCACTGAGCAAAACACATGTCAACTGGGAATAATCTGACCAAAACAAGCAATATGTCAATAGGGCCTGTTAATTCACATTTCAGAAGAAAAATTAGAAACTTAAGATATTTTAAGCTGGTAAAAAAGGAAAGGAGAGGGAGAAGTAAGGTGGTGTACTGCACAGCACTGGCAGAACAAAATGAACAAAGTATTAATACTGAAATACAAGCCACCAAGTAGTCCAGCCTGTGAAAAGCATCAAATGGCCTTCAACCACCTGGATGTGGCTCACGCAAAGCTGCCTTTTTATACTGGGCAGTTTTTTAGTGGCACAAAGTGGACAGAGGTGACCGAACTCCCCTGGGCAAGGAACAGGAGTGCACATGGCAGCTTAAAACAGACATCCCTATCACTCGTCTTCTGCTGATTCAAGGCACCTGCACAACACTGACCTGCAGCCAGACCGCTGATCCCAGACTGGGCAGATATCACTCCCTCCCTGCAATTTCCACCAAAGGAAGCAGAAATGGCCAATGTAATTGCCCACAATTTCTTGCCCAGCTGGTGTGGGGCCTGCGAGACTAGAGGGGATGTTCTGGTCCAGGGCTGTTCCATGGGCATCAAACACCACTTTCAAATCCTGTAGAATCACATTTTCTTCCTGTCTGACCTGGCAATGTTGCACTGCTGGTAGCATTACTTGAATGAGATACTGATTTCTGCTAAATTGTCACAACGAGGAATAAAAATCACTTTTTTGCCCAGAATAACATTAGAAAAGCCAGATGCACTGGAATGTCCTGCATCACCAAACAGGAGCACACTCCTTTTGTACTCGGACAACAGAGCAGCTGCGTGGCAGCACCTGACCGTCACTTTGGCGTCCTGACTGTGGGGAAAGGGCACAGTGCAGTAACCACCGGGAAGACAGAACTGAAGCTTTGCCCATGAAACCTTTGACAAATATGATGGGGGCTTTTTATTTATATTTGATTTACTCCCTTTTAAAAAATCTAACTTTTAATTCCTCTGAGGGAATGTACCCACCTTCATAGATGACTGTTTTGATGGTAACTTATTTTCATTAGCAGTGCAGTGCAGCACATGGAGAGAAAGGCAGTTGTTCAGAGGCTAGACCATCATACCCTAAATCAACCCACGTTTAAGATATTTTTCAGCTACAGAATGAAAAATTGTGTTTATAAAAGCAGGCTGAGGTTGATTTATCAGCACTTGTAAGACTGTGTCTGGAGTCCTATGAGTAGATAAAGATGACGGAGTGTTTTCAGCTGGAAAAAGTGTTTCGGCTCCATTCTGCTCCCCTGGTTCGTTTGGAAAGTTTGACTAATAGATCGGGACGACTAGGGTGCTAATTTTCAGACAATGATATCTAAATAATTACCTCATGCGGCTTAAGCATGAGAGTTCACGCTGGCCCTTGGACACAATGGTTCTTCAGTGTTGTGGCCACGTTGCTTGTGTCTCTGTGCACACGGCAGAGAGTCTGGATGATGTATCCTGTATATTTTGTCAGTGTGCTGGTCCTTTCCTAGCACCCGGACACAACATTTCTTCAGATGTTGTATTACCTTGCTGAATCTAAGTCCACCCATAGGTTACCTGTTATTGTATTTGACAGTATATGCACATACTGTAAAGATAAAAGAACCATATAAATATTTGCAAAGTTTTCTGAAAGTAATTCCAGGAGTTGCTAATTCATTTATAAAGAATGTGACTAGTTAACCAAGTTTTTACAGGAAGGCAGTAGAGTACACTGAAAATAGCACTCTGAATATTGCACCTGCAATGACCGTTTTCAAAGGTTTTTTGTAACAGATGATAAACCCTAAGTGATGGGGCTGCAGGCAGAGCTGAAATAATCCAGCCAGCAGGTGGCATTGCACAAGCCCTTAAGTGCCGAGAAGTTAATAAAAAGATCAACTGTTAGGAGAAAGGCAGCCAAAACCAACAACAAACCCAACCAACCAACCTCCCCACCCCCCTGCCCCTGCCAAATTCCCATGATTATGCATGGTGTTTCCATTACTTTGTTCTGGTTTTGAAGGAATTCTGATTCTTGTGACACAGAATTTTGTTAAGTTTTCTGCAGTGTTTTCTTGCTACAGAAACTATGTAGACTTGCATCTCTACCATCACTGTGCCTGGAGAAGAGGAAGCAAAGGGAGAAGCCAGCACTTCTCAGCATTTGTTAAGTATGAGAGAAACACAGAAACTGCTGCAGGAAATAGGTGCCATATATTCTCCAATACTGTCAGTATTTAACCGTGAGAAAACCATGCTAAAGGCAAACAAGAATAAAATTGACGTGCTATCTAAGAAAATTACTTCTATCATAGGGATGGTCCTTTTGGTGATGTAATGCTGTATTGGGTCTGGCACAAATGCAATGGGTCAAAGATGGTATAATTACAGTCGAGAGAGAGAAATCAGACAGAACAGTGAGGTGCTGCACACAACTGTCATCACAAGATGTGTCAAGTTTGCAGGAGAGATCCCCAAGGTACCAGCACGATTTGATGGAGCTGGCTGCACTGTGGGGCATAACATGACACTGAGAAAAAGTCAGTTTTGACTATGGAGCAGACCAGAAATTTGGTGGGAGAGCAGGTTGCTGGAGATGATGGATGGAAGCAGTCACAGATATATTTCCCTCTGTTTTGGACAGGACGGTTCCACCTGTGTACGTGTGCACAGCACAGGGGCAAAGCCCATGTCTTGCATTTCTAGGCCCTAAATTGTTAACTGTATCTTGCATTTCTAACCCTAAAATCTTAACAAAGTCAAAGCAATACTACACCAGCTGTGAGCCCCAGAGGCTAGATGAAGTCATGATTTGGCAGCATGAAGTATTCGCCAAAGTATTGCAACACAACCAATCCTGGGGCAGAAAACTAGGTGACACAAAATTGCTTAAACATTGAAGAACAAGATCTGTAGGGGAAAGGGTTTTTTTGGGAAAAAGACATTCTTGAGCACGCAGTCCTTTCTTTTGGTCAAATCTTGCCTCTCCTGATTTATTTAAAACATATCTTTATATCTTCAGAAGCATCTTTAAACCATCATGATTACAGTGTCAGGTCTAGAGACAAATGCGACTGTCGCAAGTGCTGTGACTGTCACTTCTGTCCCTCGGCATCTGAACTGAAGGATGAGGGGACAAAATCTGGCGCTTAGCTCCACTGATGTCAGGTACCTGCAGCATCAGTGTACTTTGGCCATGCGCAGGCTCTGAAATTAAAGTGTCTGAGGGCAGGATCCCAAGCGCAGGATGGAGCTCAGGTGTCGCTAGCTGACGGGTATGAAAATGCTGATGGGGGCCGGTGGCACAGGCCAGCTGCCCCCCTCCCGGCTGGCCTCGCCTGCGAGCTGCTGCAGCTGCAGCTTCTGCTTGCAGGCAGGGAGCGAGAGAAGGCTGCTCCCGGTCAGAGTCAAGCAAATATTTGCCTGTTTTCCCCTCCCCTCCTGCCTCAGAAGGCTCCCTTCCCCTGCCTTTCCATCTTGCTCCGGTCTACACCCCAGATCAATTTTTTTGGTGTGTTTAAATATCCCTATTAAAATCCAAGGCTCCTTTGAGTGCTTTTTTCCTCCATCCTGCATTTTGGTGGAAATGTGTGAGTAAAAACATGAGTGAAAGCACTCCTCCTTTCTTACAAGAGAAACTGGAATGTTCTTGTTTATATATTGTTAAAAAGGTTCATGGCCGTCTCTTGAGAAACTGCACATCCTTTTGTATGTGGGTTTTCTCTGTAATGCTTCATTGATGCTTCGTTGCTGCTGTAGCCACGAAGACTGACTCGCAGCTGATCCAGTGGGAAGATGATTTCATTAGGTTATATAAATGGAAGAATAAATAAATCAGTTTAATATATTACAGTTACAGCTGTATAGGCCCTTTTGTCAGGAGTTTCTTGGAACAGTTACTTTCATTTACTTAATTTTCACTTAATCCGATTAAAATGTTGTGGGGTTTTTTTGTTAAAAAAACATTATAACTGAAAATTGGATGCTGACTATTGAGCATTAATTTACCTGAACTTATCTGGCTTCTTTGGCGTATTTTCATCTTGAATAGAAAAATTAATGCCTGTAAACCAAAACCATTAATTTAAATCTTGATTAATTTATTTTGGAGATGCTACTGCAGTGTCTCCAGATAATTGCCATTTGGATGTTTTATGTTATTGCTCACTTCCTTCACCTGCAAAACACGCCTGCCTTCAGAACCATGGTTATATCAGTGACTTTATGCTAAATACTTGTTAAGTGCTCTGCAGTATTAAGGTATAAAATAAAAATCAGCACAGAGCTTGCAAAAATAAATCAATCTATTTCTCAAAAAGTTTTCAGCTGGTGTTGTTGCAACCCAAGGATTTAACTTTTTTTTTTTTACCCCTTTCTTAGTAATAGATGTTGACTTTTTTCTTGAAAGCTGCCTTTGCCTGTGGACTCCACAAGGGGGTAGGAAATCCTTTCTCACAGTTTAGGCTGTGACAGAAATGACCAAAAGAAAAAAAAAAATAGTGCTGTCAGACTGAGGTGCCCACCTGGATGTGGGAGCTTGAACTCCCTTCTGAGTCCAGGATTGGAAATATATCCTCTGAGAGCAATGTCAGCTCTTGCTGGAATCATTCACAGTAAAAAAAGATAGAAGAAGTCTTAACCCTTCTGGCTGCTGCCCTGTGGAGAAGAACATGGTCCAGATTTGATATAGACCAGAATTCAGGCTAAAACAGTTCACTGTGTAGCTTGGACCAACAGATTAATGGGTGAGCATGTGTTTCAGAAAAAATAATACAAAACAATTTACCATGATATTTAAGGAGAGGAGGAAATGAAGAGATCTGCAGTGCTTGCATCTGAACATAAATGGTGTACCCCATTGAATTGGATGTGATTAATATGTTATAGCAAAACCCACAAGACACTCATGTTCTCCTGTGCACCAGCAGCTGTGGTCCACAAAAAAAATCCCTGTTACTCTGATGCCCTAGGTTTTGTGCAAAGCAGTGCTTTGTTTAGCACCAAGTTTAGCACCAGTATCAAGTTTAACAGCAGGTGGAACAGCATGACATGCCACAAAGTTGTTCAGGAACCAAATCCCACCATCTGACAGATCTGCAAGTCCCCTTGGCCAGAAGAACTACTGAAGAAGATGTAGGTGCAGGCTGCAAATTGGGTAGCAAGACTGACAAAGTAGATACTCCTTTAACATCCAAGGGCACACACTGGACACACACAAGGACATGACACATTGAAGCCTCACAGATTGCTCAAAATTGTTCCCTGAAGATTTGCAGTCTGGAAGAAATGTTGCCTTTGTAGGAGATGTCATGTACTGGGCTGACTCTGAATGATTTATGCTATGTGTTAATGAAGTAATTTAATCATTACTTAAAATGTCTCCAATTGCATCATGTGTTACCAGCTACACATTTAATATGTAGAAGAGTTTTCAGAAATGCCTAAATGTGGCCTTAGGGACTTAATTAGGCACCTAACATTAACTTATCCTATTCTTGTGTAACGAACAGAAGGGATTAAAACTCACTCTGCAGAATATTTGAGTACAGTGGCAAATACTGCTGGCAGCAAACATTGTGAAGATGCTTAAAAAGGATCTGTAGTTGCCTCCAAGTCTAGTGTTATATCTAATTTTTTGGCCCATCATCAGAGTCATGGCTTCACTGCTAGAAGAATGTCAGGGATATTTAGCATTTGTTAGCTTTCAGTAAAAACCCTCATAGACTAGTTTTAACACAAAGACAGATCTGATGGGGCACAAGTTTCTTTGAAGAAGCCACACTGAGCCGCATGCAGACATGACCTGGGACAGCTGGCTGCGACACCAACTCTGCTGTGCTCCCCATCCCCTCGCATGGAGCTCCCCATTCCGTGCCAGCACCGGCACACTGCAGGCTCTCCGTATCACCCCCAAACACTGTGTATTTCGTGTGGCTGAGCTCCAGGAGGAGAAGCAGGAAGTTCCTGAGAGCATCCCAGGTGGGACACTGGCCAGGGAGGCGTCATGTGAAGTGTATGCAAAGGTTGCCCCCCACTTGACCAGAGCTTCCAGAGAGCTGGCCCCCAGGAAAGCACTGCAGGAACAAAACCAGATAAGATGAGTCTAGACAAACCTGAGGCTTGGCTGCAAGCAACCTGCTGCTCAGTTTCTCGCTCTCCCTGAGCCCCACTCCCGCTGCCCTCGTGTTTAATCTGGGGGTCTCCCTGGGCATGCTTTGAGCAACGATATGGGACAAAGTATTATCCAACTTCTAGGTGCCTAAAGTCTTTATTGCATCCAGCCCTGCTTTGTTCCCTGCTCTGGCTGTTCAGCTAGTGGCAACTGTGCACAGAGAAAGTATTTGCATCAGCTTAAAGACCTTGGGGTTTATGTTTCTTATTACGAAAGATGAGAGCCTTACACTTCAGCCCAGATAAATCTGTGACCTTCCAGCTCCTTTCTGTCTCAGATGTTTCAGGGTTGGGGTGAAATGGGAATTTTCCAGATCCCAAATAGAACGTGTTCATGTTATTACAAATCCATTAAAAAGTTTTCAGCAAAGAAAATGAGCAGCTATCACTGGCATGCCATACTAATATAGATGCAATAAGTCAAGAAGTGAATAAACATGTGGGTGGCTTTTTGGTAGTCAGACTTTAATAAGGGTAGAGTATACACTGTATGCATACCACAAAAGGTAAGTCAGAGGTACAATTCACAATAAAAAGACTGCAGTATCTGGATTCAGTAACAACAACTCAGCCAACCTTATTTTAAGCATGTAACTGATGTGAACCTGTCAGTGATTCTTACTGACTTCAGAGGGAGCTCAGCATGGCAAGGACCTCAGTGAGAGGCTCTAGTCCAGTGTGAAAGTGTGGTGGGGTGAATATGGGGTGGGCTGTCAGCAAGCATATTTTATAACATCTGGAGCCTGACATCTAAACGAAGAAAGGACAAGCACGTACCTGAGTGTGAGCAGTACTCTCGTTTCTGAGTACTCCTCCTCAAGTATGAAGCACATGGAGGACAAGGGCTGAAAACCTGATTCTGTTGTTTTCAGGGAAAAAGATCATCTTCAAGCCAAAATTACACTTAAATTCTATTTGCTTGGGAATAACAGCAGAGTCTATACATCTGCTAATGCCCCAGTCACAAAAGGGTGACAAAGACTGTCACCATATTAGCTTGGGATGTATTCAGTTCAGGAGATTATCTGGTGAACCTCAAGAAAGATTAGCTGCATGCATACAAGATTAGGTGAAATAGTGTTTATGGACCGTATGTAAATACTTTCTGAAATTAAAAAAAACCCAATACCTTAAGAGATTGTAGAAGGAAACTTCTGAAACACTCTCAAGGCATTAAGAGTGAACACAAGTGGTAAATAAGTATCATATGAAATGAGTCTGATTTTATTAAAGAAATATTTGATGAGATAATTCTACAAGACTGACTCATAAAATTCATATTGCACATTTCAGGCTTTTACTGAACCATGAATATCCAGTAATCCACTCTTTCTTCTTCATTTCTAGAGCTGCTGTCAGTAGTAGAATCTATTACCATGACTGATCTTCAGATAAAAGTTTTATTGTACGAAAATGTGGATTAAATATTTTGCCTTTTAAGATATATTTAAATGTTTTCCGAAACCATGGATAGAAAAAGCCATATATTAATGGATTGCAGAAAGAATTTAAATACCCAAGCCAGTTTAGAGCATCAAACAAAGGTAAAGGAGTAGAGAAATTTAAAAATGGATCAATTAAGATTGCGAAAAAACAAGGAAACCAGCATATTAAGAAACCCAGCATAACTATACTTAAAGTCTTGGCAGCTTTCCTGTCTTTATTCTTAGAAAGCTCATTTTTCTTATCACTTTTTGTGTGCCTGTGTGCTTGGCTCAACTCACACATGTGCCTTTGGGAGACAGTAAAAATTTTAACATAAATCCCTATCATAATACAAGCAGGAGCAAATAAACCAACTGTAAATAAAACAGCTCCCCACAGTTTGTTGAACATAATAGGGCACAAGCTCAAGCATTTAACCAGTGTTTCATAACCCTCAATTCCAGAAGCATAAGCTTCTGAGAAAACTACACCAAAAGCAAAAGCAGCAGGCACTGACCAGCACACTGCTATGATTTGTTTTATGGCCGCAACAGTCATGGTGCTGGCATAATGCAGAGGGTGGCAGACTGCATAAAACCGATCCACGGCAATGGAACAAAGATGGAAAATGGAAGCTAAACAGAGCATCAGGTCAAAACTATAATGAACTTTGCAGAATGTCATCCCAAAATACCAGCAGTTCTCCACAGACCTCACCATGCTGTAAGGCATAATGGCAAAGCCCAGCAGGAAATCCGTGACAGCCATGGATAGGATGAGGAAATTGGTCGGAGAATGAAGCTGCTTGAAATACGAGATGGAAACGATTATGGCCAGATTCCCTAAGATGGTGAGAATGAAGGCTGCTGTTATGAATAGATACATTACCCCTCGTACTCCGGCTGACCTAAAGCTCTCAGGACAGGATGTATTTCCAAACTCAGAGCAATCAGTCAAATCCCTCGAGATATTCAGAGAAAGCATAATCAATCTTTCATTAGACTTTTCTAATGGAGATGCAGTTCCATAGGCAGATTTAAGTTTCCGAAAGATTCCAATTCCTAACATGAGAATACAAGATAAAGTAAGGCAAGAGCATGAACTCAATTACTAAGTGAAATGCAGAAATTCAGAAGCAGACCTTCTCTTGGCTTAAATAGGGACCAGTTGCAATGCATTATTTTTCTGAAATGGTACATGAAATCTGATAACTGGAAGCTATTATAAAATTCATTGCAAACAATATTTTTTAAAAAAGCAGTTGAAAGTAAACTTAATTACCTCTTAAAATAACTATATAATATGATAATGTCAATTTTAGTTTGTGCATTCTGTCTGGAGCATTCTGTAAAATAGAGTTCTTGTACTTCTTATACATCATAGTATTAGTAATTTTAAAGTGTTAGAAGAAAAAGATGCATAGACAAAGAAACCCCTCAAGTCACTTCAGTCTGTAAATACTATATAGGATTTTTTTGTCTCTTCAATCTTAGAACACTGATCTTTTTTCTATAGGAGAAATGTTATGTGAGCTGACAAACCTCAGCTTTCTTGGAGATTTCAGTTAATGTGCTATTCACCTAAACAGTCATCTTAAGAGTCACAAATCAGCTGCCAAAACCCCCTTTTCCAAATTATTTATGATGCTAAACTCACCTGCTGTGGATTATGAAGTACTGGCAATGAATGCATCTGATGGAAATCGGTTGTAAAACTGGTGTGGTAAGAAGTATTATTTTCTTTCCTACATAATACACTTTTTTCTATCATTATAGTTCCACTAACTAAAAGGGAGTGGAGATAGGTCGAGTCTTGTCTCCTGTGATAGACTGTGGTCCAGCTGCAGTAGTTATAAATTAATATATGAGTGAATATTTTCAAGGGGTAAAAAATTCCCTTCATTTATCTGGGGAGAACCAGACCCATTTCTTCCACCTCTTTTCCTGATAACTTCTTTTGGACAAAGAGCAAATTTAGAAATAGACACAGAAAGAGATACTCTCCTCCACGGCAATTTAACCCACTTAAAAGAAACTTGGGAAGCAGCTCAGTCCACTGACTTTTTCCAATAGGTATCACCCTGGAATGAAGAAAATACAGAAACAGAGCATCACAAGATTAAAAAGAGTACTTGGTAGTTAGTTTTATAGGCTAGTCCTACCTGGTTCTCTTTTAGTAATACCATCAATAGCTTCTCTAAGTAGACATTTTCCTGTTTTGTTTTTGTCCTGCAAAACTGCAATGTTGCTAAAAAGCAGACCCCCTCTGCATCTTGGCTCAGATTAATGAAAGGTGGGAATTTATTTTTCTTTTATGACATTACACTTAAGTCCCAGGAGATTCTGAGTGAAAAATATGTATATAATGTAGGGGTTTACATCAACAGGAGATAAACAAAGCCAAGTGTCTCTATTCCCAAGACCATTACTTTTGTTTGCTCTATTAATTCATTTACCCTTGTGTATAGAGGAGCTATTTTGGTGACTTAAGGTAGGTACAAGTTATATCAAAACGAGTCTCTGAAAGGAGAGGCTAAAGATAAAGGTGAAAGAAAGATGTTCTGGTTTTTATGTTTTAGTGGCTAATACATTCTTTCACATTTTTTAATGATTACCATTTCTAATGAAACTTAGAAATGAAATATTTAATAACCCTGAAGATTACCACCTTGTAATTTAATGGGCAGCAACAGCACTTTCTCTCATGCTGGCTGTATCTGCGGCTTTTGCATAATATACATTACAGAAACGGATAAAAAGAAGTGTCAATTTAGGTCAATCTATCATCTGTTATTGGACAATCTATTATTTATAAATAAATAAAAAGTAGGAAAGGTGGTATTTATTTTTTTACAAGAAAAGATAAAATTAATTCACTATTAACGTGAATAAGTGGAGTCCTCTGAGGTCAGAGGTGTGTGTTCAGACTTAATGCTGACCCTTATGCAGGTGTATTGAAGATGCATTACAAATCCAAGGGTAAATGAATGCTATTCAGGAGAAACTGGATTTTTATTGAATGCGATATACAGTATGTTGTGAGAACAGGGCAGAAAATAAACATGTTTTTTAAAATGAATTAAGGGAAAAGTAAGAACATTTAAAGGAGTCTACCTTTATGGCAGCTGCTTTAAAGACAAACAAGGAAACATTTTGTTGGAAATAAAATGCAAATCTCTGGGATTATCTACAACAGAATCATTTACAGACTCCAAAAATAGTAAAATTTTGTCAGTGTGTATAGCAGAAATATTTTATCTTTGAGTTCTGTCAGTATTTTTGAGACAGGCATGTTTAGTAACTTTAAGTAATCAAGTGAGAGATATGCAAGATTTACACAGACGATCCTTTATTAAAAGAAGTTACTAAAACATAAATCTGTGCAGACATCTATGCAGACACAATTATATTAAATTAAAAAAAAATCTGTGGAAAGAGGCTACACTTGAAAAAGCATTACCTTCAGAAAGCAGTGTCCCATGTGTCTCACCATTGGTCCTCCTTTTAGCATGGGACAGAAGATAGTGGACGAGGAATGGTTTGACACCTCACCTTTCAGAAATTAAATGTCTAAAACCTGCTAACAATTGTACAGGAATTGAAACCTTTATAAAAGAAACTCTTTAACTAGGTTAAAGCAAGACTACAGAAAGGACCTTAGAAATTGTCTCTGAGAATTAGTCATATGAGGCAATGCTCTACTGCAAAGGCAGTGTGGAGAGAAAATTGTTGTAGTCATAATTTTCACTGGTAAAACAGTTTAGTTTTATTACAGCCTATGAGCTTCCTTCATGTTGTACCTCATCATTTCCATGTTGATCTTAATTATTGATCGGAAAGAACTGTTTGGTTATTTATTACTAACTGCTGTTATTCCTCTGGGCTGGCTCCAGTAAAGCAGAAATCACAGCAGCAGAGAGCAAAAGACAAGCTCAAATTTTCTTAAAGAGCTGTCTTGTCCTGTTGGTAACTGAGAAAATCCAGAGGGTATAGGATGCACTCTGTTTTCAGTGATCTCTCTTTAACTGACAGATGTCTTTTAGTCAGCATGCTGTGAGTACTCAGTATTTAAGGAGATTGACTTTTCCTATACTTATGGGAATTAAGAAGTTGAGACATCTAGGAGTGGGTTGTGGAGTTCCCACTGCCTAAGTTACCTGTGAATCCAGTCTGTTAGGAAATAAATTTGTTTTACAAAGGCTATTGCGTAGTCATCACATAGAAACATTTTCAACTACCCATGCAGTTGGTTGGATTTAAAATAGCAGCATGAAGGTGAAAATATCTTATTAAAACCCCTACAAAGTGGGAAATTAAATTTAATTGGAATCTGATTATGCAAGACTATGTAACATTATGCAAGACTCAGTAAATATTATGGCAATTAAATTTCATAGAATCACAGAATCACAGAATGGTTGAGGTGGGAAGGGAACACTCTGCCCCATCATCCAGATCGTTAATGAAGATGTTGAACAGGATCGGACACCGTATTAACCCCTGGGGTACACCACTAGTTGCTGGCCTCCAACTAGACTTTGTGCCAGCCATCACCACCCTCTGGGCCTCGCCGTTCAGCCAGTTTTCAATCCACTTCAGTGTCTGCTCATCCAGCCAATACTTCATTACCTTCTCTATGAAGATCTTATGGGAGACAGTGTCGAAAGCCCTGCTGAAGTCTAGGCAGACAATAACCACTGCTCTCCCCTTGTCTACCAGGCCATTGATTTCATCATAGAAGTTTATAAAATTTAGGCTATGTGTAATGGAAACAGACTAGTCAAAAAGTGCTTACAGATAGGCATGGTCTTATTCTGGATTATGTCTTTAGATGCAGTAGTGTGGAAGTAGTGTTGCAGATAACTAAGATGATCAGAAAAACTACAGAAGTAAAAGGCTTTTTCAGAACACTAAGTATCTTATGTTTAACTGTATGTAGTATTTTCTTCCTTGTTGAATGGGTATTAATGCATTGTAGAGGACAAAGAGTGCACAGTGTGCACAACCTAGATGAGTTAATGATTTAAGGAAAGCCATACACTTTGCAATATTTACACAGTTTGAGAGCTCAATTTTTCTGTTTGAACACTGCACTAATGATTTTTTTTATCTAGCAGTTTAGAATACTCCATTTTGGAGCGAGGCTTTCCTTGCAAGCCTTCTAGAAGGGTCCTGCTTGGGCTGTCAGTGCTCCTCCTCTGCCCCCATCCTGCTGCGTCTGCTGTCTGAGGGGCAGACTGCAGGACTCGGCGCAGGTGGGACCGCCGTGCACGAGGCCATAGCAGGTGGCAGCGCAGAAGCTGCAGCACCATGTTACAACCACCCAAACACGAGCTACAGGCACTAAGGCAGAGGGGACAGGCAGCAGTCTACGACTCTGAAATGTACCGTCGGTTTTGTACAATGCATGAGAGGAAGGTGACATTGCAAATTGGGCTCGCTGGTGGCAAAATGAACAGACACAAGTTTACTGGTGAAACAGAGCCTTTCATCATGCTGAAGTAATTGCTTTGCATAAGTTTTCAGGGAAGTTAAAACATATGAAATCACCCACTGGAGATTCATTTGTTTTGAAAAAGGTAGCCATCTGGGAAGTGTTTAATAAGGTCACTAATTAAATGTGTTGATAAGGAATTTAACAATACCCTTTGCACTTCATTTACATGATAACACTTTGAGATTGCAGTAAGGTACATTCTCCTTCACCAGACCTGACTCATAATCTGATGATCGGATAACAGCATGAAGCATTTTTCTTGTGGTCTCCTAATTTATTAAAGTCTTGGGTTCAAACAGAGTCCCTGCGGCCTCATTAACATATCTCATTTGTACATCCCCTTCACAGTGAGAAATCGCTTTGTGCTGCCTATGATTAGAGCTAAGGAGAGAAAGTAACCTGGGACTTCATTAAAGTTGCTCTGCTGGAGAAGGCACTCTGTAAACAGAAGGCAAGGAGGCTCTTTGGGAAAGTGCCACCTTTAGGTAATAAGACACCAGAGGAAAAAGTTATTTCTGAAACTTTCTGAGCTGGGCTGTGCACAAAGCTGACTTATGTTGCAGGTTATTAAGAACAAGGAGAACTGCCTTCTAGGTGTGGGTGAAGGTCACCAGCAGTCTGTATGTGGAAGCCCCTTGTTACTTCTGCAGAGAATAAATACTGGTGACATCTTGGCTAGACTAGTTTGTGGGAGAGTTGTTGGTCTACGCACTGAAATTTCTTCTTCCACTATTTCCATTTACATTAAATACATTGTGATCATCTTGTGCAGCCACAATGTTGGGATGCCCTCTCTACTGGTTTTGGCTGAGATAGGGTTAATTTTCTTCATAGTAGCTTGTATGGTGCTATGTTTTGGATTTGTGATGAAAACAGTGTTGATAAGCCCCCCTTGTTTTAGCTGTTGCTGAGCAGTACTTCCACAGCCTCAAGGCCTTCTCTGCGGGTCGGCTGGGGGTGCACAAGAGGTTGGGAGGGGGCACAGCTGGGACAGCTGACCCCAACTGGCCAAAGGGGTACCCCACACCATGTGATGTTGTACTCAGCAGTAAAACCTTGGGGGAAGGAAGAAGGGGGACGTTTAGAGTTACGGTGTTCATCTTCGCAAGTAACCATTATGCATGGTGGAGCCCTGCTTTCTTGGAAACTGCTGAGGATCTGCTTGCAGATGGGAAGTAGTGATGAATTCCTTAATTTGCTTTGCTTGTGCATGCAGCTTTATTTTACCTATTAAACTGTCTTTATCTCAACCCATGAGTTTTCTCACTTTTACCCTTCTGATTCTTTCCCCCATCCCACCAGGGCAGTGAGCGAGGGTCTGTGTGGGGCTGAGCTGCCTACTGGGGTTAAACCACAACACCCTCCAAACTTCTGCACAGCATGCACGGGATGGCTGAGGCTCCCCTAACCCAAGGTGTCCCCTATCTGCCCTCCCTGGCAGGTCATCTCCTCCAGATGACCTACTGGCTGCTGAAAATTTTTGACCTGCTTCCCTCCTGATGTGCTCCAGGGCAGGACAAAAGGAACTGCATGTGTGCCTCTGAGACTTCACAATCCACCATCATCTCCGAGCTGCAGCTATTCAGGGAAATCTTCAGTAGTAGCTCCATGGATCGCTGCCTAGATCCAAAATCTCATTTCAGGGCTCTTGCTAGTCAAGAGTTGGTCCTGAGAAGACATCTAACTGCTAGTTCCAGAAAACTGGCCTTTGACGCAAGCATTTTTGGAGTCCAGGATCATCCCAACTTTTCCATAGTGGGGATTCAGCTATGCTGAGTAAGCTTCATCTCAGCTACCTAAAAATTATATCTAAAATCATCAAAACATCTGTTCTAGTGACTGGAAGATCCCTCTTGGTAGAAAGAGAAAGAATATCTGCAGGAACAATTCAACTTACCTAAAAATGGATAAGCTGGTGAGATAAAGCACCCTGTGAAGATGACTATTTTTCTACAGTGAGTATAAAGAGAGCTACTAATGACTAGAGCAGATGTAGTGCCTAACTGTTAGATGTCTAAATTTAGATTAGATGGCTATCAGCCTTCAGGAGGGTGGGTATGATTTTTATGGTTTTACGTGGATTAGCTTTGCACTAGGGTCTAGGCACAGATTGCAGAGGCATGTGCTCTATTCGAATTGGAGGCTATCCTGCAAAGAAGCTGGGATCATATTCATTCACAAACACCTCCTGCAACCAGAAAATAATGCCAGAAAGATGCCAAAGCAAGTTATGAAGAGAGACTGACCAGTTGTGAACTCTGGTAGAGTTGAAATTCTCTGGAAACACAGTAATGTTTCCAGATTTTCAAGGAGATAGTGGATGAGGAGAAAGAAACTACTTCCCCATTGACTTCCTGAAGGGACTATGTTAATATGTGCTGAACTTAGTAAATATGTTCAAAAAGCCTCAGATGGGTGTCCTGGTTTCAGCTGGGATGTAGTTAACTGTCTTCCTAGTAGCTGGTACAGTGCTGTGTTTTGAGTTCAGTATGTGAAGAATGTTGATAACACTGATGTTTTCAGTTGTTACTCAGTAGCGTTTAGACTACAGTCAAGGATTTTTCAGCTTCTCATGCCCAGCCAGGGCACCTGACCCAAACTGGCCAACAGTCTATTCCACACCATGTGACGTCCCATCTAGTTTAGGAACTGGGAAGTGGGGGAGGGAGGGAATCGCCGCTCGGGGACTGGCTGGGTGTCGGTCGGCGGGTGGTGAGCAATTGCCCTGCGCATCATTTGTACATTTCAACCCTTTTATTACTACTGTTGTCATTTTATTAGTGTTATCATTATCATTATTAGTCTCTTCTTTTCTGTTCTATTAAATCGTTCTTATCTCAACCCAGGAGTTTTACTTCTTTTCCTGATTTTCTCCCCCATCCCACTGGATGGGGGGAGTGAGTGAGCGGCTGCGTGGTGCTTAGTTGCTGGCTGGGGGTAAACCACAACAATGGGCAACAGTCCTTATAGGGAAAGATCACTTTCCTCCCATCTATAAGACCACGAGAAGAAAGGAGGTATCACCTGGCAGCACTTCTGAAACTGCTATTTTAAGAGAGATCAAGATGTCCAAGTAATCACACAGTTCATTTCAGAAGGTAACACTGAGCATGAGAGAATTCACTACATCAGGCCAGCTTCACTGGCCATGAAGGAGGAAGAGAATTACCCATTAATTTCTCAGAAAGGTAGAGTTTTTTATCTTAACTTACTTTATTTCTCTGAGATAAAGTATTAAAGTAGTTATATTGTCACTAACAAGGATTACCTTCCACAGCACAAGTGCTGGTGTGGTATATATTTCATTGCTCTTTTTAATGTCATTTTGGTGACTGCAAGCTTACAAGATGGCAATGAAACAGTAAAAGAGACTCTCTCAGATCCTGGTATTTTGCTCTGCTGAAATGTAGCATCATTCGACTCTTATGCCTGACAGCATAGAGTGCTTCAGTGCTCTACAAAGCACAGAAGAGAAAGGCAAGATACACATATGATGTGCACTTATACAAGCCACATGAATGGAGGATATAATTTACTGACGAGCATAGCTCTTACTTCAGTACCGAGTCATCAAATTCTCTTCATAGTCTCTTCTCAGGTACTAATCCTTTGCTGTCCATTCCCAGGACTGGTCCTTCATAGTTCAACCAGATGTCACAGGATCAGGGCAGAGGTATTACTTCCATCTGTTTGGTGATATGTTAACTCTACAAAAGCCAGGTCATAGATTAAAAAATGACAGTCTGTGGGTCTTCTTCAGCTGGTGACCATGTGCTAGCTTTTGACTTACTCGCCTGCCCTTTGTGCCCCAGTCTGGGTGTCCTGAGAAGCTGCCCACAGATGAAACGTTGACAGCCTGCTCACCCAGGTGCCTTCACCCCAAGCCATTCCTACAGCCATTCTTCTGCTACTCCTCCTAGTGCTTCCACAGCCATCCTGCCCCATTCACCCTCCATTCAGGCCAACCATAGCATTTCTTCACGATTCTCTATATACTTTCCTCACCAGCTGTCACAGCATTGCCATCAGACAAAGTAACAGTATGTCCAAGCTAAGAAAAAGTTCTGTAATATGCAAATTGGCAAATATTTTACATTGAAACATTCATTAGACAAGCATCATTTTCTGGCATTGTCAGGTTCAGTGTTGCTTTTTGCTATTGCTTTTCATTCCATACATCACATTTTTCCTTGTCTTTGATCTTGTTAAACATGCTTCTGATCTCATTAAGCAGCAAACCCTTTAAGTGACAGACTCATAAGTGACAAGCACTAGTTGAAATGGAAACAGAAGGAGCAGCACAATTTTTCTCTGTCCCATCTTCCCTCCATGGAGTGTGCTAGCATGGCTTGTTATGGGCCTGTTTTGACCTCTGCACACATACTGAAGAGGAAGGACAAAACTTAAGAGTTTTGGGTTATTACTCAAAGATGTCTAGAAATTCAGAAGGAAAGTCTTTTCTGCTCTTTCTAGAGGACAATAAATAAACACAAATATTGTAATATAAACACATCTCGTTCAAGAAATTGATCTATTGTATCAGAATAATTTCTTAATGATTAAGAGCAGGGATATAAACTGCTCTAAGTTTTTTTTTTAACTTAAATCTTGCTCTTCTGTGCATTGCATATAAATAGCTATAACCAAAACACCACATACAAATCCCAATCTGGAATGAAAGAAGATGTAAAGCACAATAGTTGCTTATCTGCTTGAACCAGATTTGGTAAATGAGTAAACAAATAGGTGTTGCCTTCATTTTCAGCTCTTACATTCAGTAGTTCAGCCTCCAGGCAAAAATTCAAAGCCATGAATCCAACCATTTAAAGCATGTTACTCTAAAAACAAATGAGTCCTGGAAGAGTCCTGTTGAAAAACTTTTCCAAACAGAATCATCTTTAATGCTCTGCGAAACCACATGTAAAAAAATGCATAAACAATTGGATTAAATGTAGAATTTAAGTAACCAAACCAAACCAAAGCATCAATGAGAATAGGAGGTATCACATAATTCATAAATGGATTGGTTGCTGTAAAGAAGAAGAATGGACTCCAGCAGATGAGAAACACTCCCATTATTATGCCTAATGTCTTGGCAGCTTTCCTTTCTCTGCAGAATGAAATGTGGTGCTTCATTTCAAATCTCATCTTTTTTTGGCTAATTGCATCAATGGATCTTGCCTGTCTCTTGGCTATAGAGTATATCTTCCTATAGATGTACAGCATAACAAATCCAGGGATGTAAAAAGACACTATGGAGGCCACAACACCTGAAGTTTCACTAAAAATTACAAAGCATCCTCCTGCACAATGGATATGATTATAAATGTCTTCTGCCCCTCGCAAGTTTAGGTCTAGAAAGATCATCCCAAAAGCAAAAGCAGCAGGCACCATCCAACTTATGAATATCATGACCAGGATAACAAAAGTATTTATCTTTGATTTGTATCTTAGAGGGTCACACACAGCATAGTAACGGTCGATGGATATGAAGGAAAGATGGAAGATGGAAGCTGTGCTCAGCATAATGTCCATGCTTGTGTGGATCTTGCAGACGAGCTCCCCAAAATACCAGCAGTGCTCAACAGAGCGCACCATGCTGCAAGGCATGATGAGGAATCCCAGCAGAAAATCTACTGTAGCCATAGAAAGTATCAGGAAATTGGTAGGCGTATGGAGCTGCTTGAAATGTGATATGGAGATGATAACCATCAAATTTCCAACCACTGTGGCCAGAATAATGCAAATCATGAAGATATACATGGAAACACGGATACTGTTTGACCAGCTGCTCCTTATGCAAGAGCCGTTTACGGATTCACAGCACAGTTGCATCCTTACTGAGGTCTCAAATCTATGTAGGTATGCAGCACAGGTACTGTTTTTCCTAATGCTGATATACATTTACAACTGTTTTTTTCTCTTCTATAGAGGGAGAGCTGCAGGAAGGAAAAAAAAAGGCAATTGTAAACACCTTAATTTATTTGGATGTGTAGGACATTCACATTTCGTTATTTATGAAGGATGAAACTATTTTGTAATTTTACTTTTAACAGAATGACACGTCTATCATTAGACTTCCCTTGAAATGGGAATCTCTTTTGATGAAATAAACTGTATAATGAGGTGTCATCACACCAGAACAGCAGTGGCTCCCAGAGGCCTGCACTGGGCAATGTCTTGTCTAGTAGGCAGATGAGAAGTCCTTTTCGTTATTTTCTGTTTAAACAGTACTAGTCTTCATCAAAATTGCTTGGAGTCCTGTATCTCTCAGTTTGCTCTTTAAAATCAGTAATTTTAGATTCTGAAGCTCCCTCAACTTATTTTTTGATACATAAATCCAAGATCTACAAGTCTAAAACACAAGGCTAAAGCTGAGGCGCCCATGCTTGGTGTCTCCTCCAGCCGTGTCCTGATAGTGATAACTGAACCCACTGTGAAGGCTGGCAAAACCAAAAAGTTTCCACGAGCCCTTAGTTTTTAGGCAGATGGCACTGACTCACTAGATTGGGTCTTACTGCAAAAGTCTTGTAGGCTCTAGCTGTAAATAGAGATGTAAGGAAAAGATCTAAGAGGGAAAAAAAAATTTCTGCCTTTTTGCTGCCAAATTATAATGGAAGAGCCTGACTAATCTGAAGCATTAGCTGCTGTATAAGCAAATCTCTTTTCTGTCGGGCTCTAGTTTATTTCAGTGCTAGCAGTTTAGCATTGTTATGTGTATTTATTATGCTAATACTGTTTTTAGCCAAGGCGCAAACATGGAGAGAAACATTTTCTGAACATTGGTTTAGTCTTCATCTGAGGACAAAAATATTGCTGTCCTTCCCTTGTGTATGCAGTAGCATATCCCATTTGCAAGTCTCTTTTTACAACAGCATTTAATGAAAGTACTTAAGCACTTGGCAAGCAATATTCATTGTTGAAAGACCTGGATTTCCTTTAATTAACAGAAAAATAGTATTATTATGATAAATAAGGAACATTAGCATATAACATGGTTGTTTAAGTCGGAAAAATACTGACGGCAATTCAGCCAGTACTACTTTATCCTATTTGCTTCGGGACTTTGCTGCCTCTGGTTATTCTCAGCAGAACACACAGAAGAATTAATTTTTTCTTATATCAAATCAAATGCTATTACAAGCACACCATGCTATTAGAAGCTAAATGGAAGCTGAATATAGATGATACAGATGATAAACTATAGCCTGTGAAACCCTGGCAGGTACCACTAACAGCCTGTGTTATACAGAGGGATTTTCAAGTAGTGCCAGGCAGTGGCACCTGCATGCCAGGGACAAGGTGCATCCAGAGGCACTCTCAGAAAAACAGGATATATGGAATCCGAGTATATTTATTTACTGTTTGGGGTGCCTCTTGCTTCCCCTTTTTTCTGCCTACTATTGTTTAACGACATCTCTGTTCTTTTCCACCTCACTTTAACTATCACTTCCTATATTTTTTCCTTCACTTTTGGTCCATCTCTTCATGTTTCTTTTCCTGCCTATCATTTCTTCTTTTCGCACATTTAAACCCAAGATAGAGAAAGCACAGCCAGCTGGATCTTTATTAACCCAAATTTTCAATTTTCACAGGAGAAAGAATTAAACAGCAATTTAAGTGTACGTACTGGACATAATGATAAAAGTTTTAAGCTCATTCAGGTTATAAATGTGCTACATAGATTTTTATCTTAAGTTATGTGTAAATTAATTAAACAAATACGGTAAAACAGGCTATAAAGACAAAAAAGAATTAAGGTGCTATCTCTAGTTTTCTGTTTAAAAGATGAATAACTAACTTCCCTATTGTTCTCTGACAGAGAAACTGTTTAAGCTAAAGAAGTATGATCTCCCTTGGAAACTGTTTTTCTTTTAAAAAAATTAATCTTATTTTCAGAGGATTTTGTTTTTTCATTAAACAGAAAGAAGAAACTCCAACCTCCAACCAAAAGATTGAGCAAACTGAGATCAAGTATGTGGCTTTGCCTAATACGGAAACAAAATACATCAAAACTCATGTGGCAAACTGTCCAAATGAGCTGAACACTGAAGAATTTTTCAACAAGAAAGCAGAACGCTTCTCTTCCATAATGAATTACAAAGTTCAAAATTCAATAAAATGTAAATACGAAGAAGCATCCTTTTAAAAACCTGTCCTCCTACCTTTCTCCCCTCACACTGGGTAGAAGTCTGCTCTTGACGGTCATTTGTTTTCTGCTGAGTGAGTGGCACCCCTTCCTTTTAAAGACCATCTCAAAAGACAGCTGACCCTCTTCTTCACCATTGTAACAGTTCTGGATAACACAAATTTTGAGAGGACAGGTACTCAATCCACAGCTGGAGCAGTCTCCAGTAGCCCTGGCACATTGCTGGAGCGTGTTGGGTGCAATGAGCAGCATTCCTGGCCCCTCGTCTGAGGAGCAGCTGTTAATGTGAATAGTAGCTCAAACTGTTCATTCTGTCACTCACTTAAGAACAAAATCATGGCTGTAACACTCACATTTGTTTAACATGCCTTATTTGTAGGTAAATTGAACTCATTTGAAGTATGTTTACTTGTTCAATTAAACATTGTGATCATGCTGTGAGCAGCCCGAGATCATCTAGGCACAGAACAAAAACCACCATGTAGTCACCCTTCTGTAAGCTTCTAAAATATACCAAAATACATAAGTATAGGTAGTTTATAGCAGCTTGTAAGATTTCCTTGAAAAGGTATATAGTGTACAGAGTGACATGATGTGTGTTTACCAGCCTAGTTCTGATTACTCTACTGAACAAACGGGTTTAATCTAGCAGCCTAATCAGTTAACAGCTATTTGCAAGATACAGCTACTAAAAAAGGTGTTTAAAGTAAACACCTATTATTGGCTGTACTGGCGTCACAGATGAGGAGCATCAATTTTTTGCTCAACAAAGGACCATGCAGCCCTTTAAAACAGTGATACTACTGAACATAAAGACGGTTAATATAGTGACCATCAGCTAAAGCCCAGTTATGCTGGGTACCTCAAGGACATATGCAACAAGGTAGATTAAGATACTACAACTTGCAAACTCTGCTGCATGACCTGCGTTAACTGCTTCATTGTATTATGTGCACAAAAATCGAAATGAATGCAAACAACTTGGTTCTTTTATTTTTCTTGAGGCAGCACTCATGAAGGGACTGGCGTGTTGCAATGCAAGGTTCCCCTTGCTATGGGAAGACAGTTTGCCAACTAAAAAAGTGCAGAAACAACCATCAAGCTGAGTGAGAAACCACTTGGTGTAGTCAAGAGGATATGTCGAGGAGAGGAGTCAGGTCCAATTGCTCAGAGTTGGGGAAACGTCAAAGCGATGTTAGGCACCCAAAAACTGGTCTCTGAGAGAGGCCTTCACCCTTTTGAGACTCATAGCTGTGGGCCTTCCTTAGAGCCAGGTACTTCTGTTTGAGGCATGAAGGTTTAGGCCTTGGTAATTACCATCCTGACACATACATATTATAGGAAGGTAAAGTTTAGGGGAACAAATCCACGTTGCCTTACTCTGTACAAAACTCATAAAGAAGTCTGGCAGCCAGCTCATTATGGGGACTTAGTCAAAGGACATCTGTGCACGCACACACACTGCTCTCCTGCCGCCCTCCTCCTGCGAGTGATGCAGTGGCCAAAACTCAAGGGGATGATCTGGAAAGGCAGCTCTTCTTGAAGTGTTTGTTTCAGAAGCAGCTACCTGGCAGCAAGCAGCCAAAGCCCTGGGGAGCCCTCAGGGGCTGGGGACCCTTCCCCTGCCCTGAGCAGCTCTGCTCCTCTGCAGGCAGGGAGGCAGCAGCCAGCTGTGAGGTCTGGGTTTTTGCTCTGCCTCCTTTCACGACCAGATTTTGAGTCCGGTCAGAAAGCGTTTTCCTCCAGTTTCCGCCTTGCAATAAAATGCAAGAACAACTTGCCATTCTTCCTCTCATGTGTGACATTTCTCCAGAAGGCAATCCGCTTCTTTTTAAACCTGCTGAGGACTTTGGAAGGGTTAGGAGTCCTCAGGGAGATGAAATAAAATGAAGAGTCAAAACCCAATGATGCAAAATGATATGTTGTAGGGTTATAATATTTATCAGTGTCCTGGTTTCAGCTGGGATAGAGTTAATTGTCTTCCTAGTAGCTGGTACAGGGCTATGTTTTGAGTTCAGTATGCAAAGAATGTTGATAACACACTGATGTTTTCAGTTGTTGCTAAGTAGTGTTTAGACTAAAGTCAAGGATTTTTCAGCTTCTCATGCCCAGCCAGCGAGAAACCTGGAGGGGCACAAGAAGTTGGCACAGGACACAGCCAGGGCAGCTGACCCAAACTGGCCAACAGGGTATTCCATACCATGGGACGCCACATCTAATGTATAAAGTGGGGGGACTGGGGGCGGAGGATCGCCGCTGGGGAACTAGCTGGGTGTCGATCAGCGGGTGGTGAGCAATTGCACTGTGCATCATTTGTACATTCCAACCCTTTTATTATTGCTGTTGTCATTTTATTAGTGTTATCATTATCATTATTAGTTTCTTCTTTTCTGTTCCATTAAACCATTCTTATCTCAACCCACGAGTTTTACTTCTTTTCCTGATTTTCTCCCCCATCCCACTGGGTGGGGGGGGGGAGTGAGCGAGTGGCTGCGTGGTGCTTAGTTGCTGGCTGGGGTTAAACCACGACAATCAGATGGCTGTATGACAGTCATATCTTGTCTGCCTGCACTGTGTACTTATCGCTGGAATATGCTGGTGGAGGAGAAGTTCAAATGACAAATGTGAGAGCAGCCGGTTCGAGTGCAGGTTCCTGGGACAGGCCATGTTTGCTCTCTAGCTGACTACCAGCAACACCTATATACTTTAAAATAATTAAATGTATTTTAAAAAGAAAAAATACAAAGAAAGGGGCTTGGTGATGCTAAAGCTGAATTTTGCTCCTGATACCAGTGCAGCTGGGCTCCCACCTTGTCTTCACCTCTAAAGAAGAAAAGACTTATCTGTGGGGCTGGCCAGCCTTTCTGCTCCTACCAAAATCTGCTCAGGGCCAAGGACTGCAAAACACCTACCATATACTTTGCAAAGCGTAGGGGAGAGAGTGGGCTGAGGCTGGTTGGTGAGCGTGACTGCCCATGGCAGGGGACGGGACCGGTGTGGGGTCCAGCAGTTGCCTTCAGCAGCCCCACAGCAACAGGAGGCTGCCCATGGCTGGAGCCGCTGGCGGGCACCGCGAGATGTCTATGTATAGACTATCTTTGGAGATGTCCTTCACTCGTCTACCAAATACCAACCTGTGGGCATAGCACTTAGCATTCATTATCTCTGAATGCACCAGCTTGTACTGCAAGACCCATATGCATCAGAAAGGAATGAACCACAGACTGAGAGGAAGCTGTGAGCATGGGGAGGGTGGTATTTAATGGTATGTTTACTGAAATGAATGTAAAGTGGCAGTTTATAAGATATCAAGATAATTAAGTAATTAAGCAGGCCAGATTGTCAGTTGATTTAGAGCCACAAGGAACACTTTGGTAACAAGCTTTCATGGTGTTGGGGCAGATGCTTCAAACAGGCATTTTCTTGCAGCTTAATGCTGACGTGGATCACGAAAATATTCTCAAACTTGCTATTTATAATATCAAAGAGAAATGGGTCAAGCTCTATCATTGGGAGGCCTCAGAGCACTTATAAACAGTCAGCGTTCAACAGTCTTTTGAGTCTGTAATATAGTAAAGCAGTTATACATCAAAATTCAAAGTAAAAACTTCTCTACAAAATTGTTGCTGTGGCTTTCTTTTCTGCAAAATTTATCTTTCTGCAATAATTAGTTTTCAAATTCTTGGAAAAGCAAGAAAAAGAGATATTGTCACACTGTCTAGCATGCCTTGGCTCATCTATACTTCTTGTTTGTTTGTTTGTTTTTAAAACATAAAATAATTAAAATGGAAAACAGCATGGAAGGGACTGGAAATAGTACTTTTGCCAGATACCAAACCCATTGGAACAATGTGTTAAAAAATGATTCTGTCCTTCCGAGGCAAGACTGTGGAAGAGACACTGGAAATGGGAAGGAACAGAACAGGGCTTGGGAATGAGAACTGTTACCATGAAAAGAAATGAAAGGCAGGACAGCATCGATTTCTACTGTGATTCTTTTAGCTTGCATTTCTATGGGCACAGTTTGGTCATTTGGCAGAAAATATCATTTTAGACATATATATTAGGCAGATGAAATATATTACACAGAGGAAAGTTTCTCATTTTCATATAGTTCATTTTAAAAACTGGCTTTCTGCAAGGCGAACCATGGATTTAAAACTACTGGAGGCTCTAAGGTGGTCGCATGGTTGGAGAGGAGTTATGAAAGCATATAACTCCACTCACTGTTTATACAGTCCTCAGGAAAAAAAGCACAGCATTACAAAAAATTATCTTCTTAAGTTTCCATTCATATGTTTGAAATCTGAGGGAAAATGCACAAATTCCCAATGAGCTATCCATTCAAAATAAATATTTCATTATATTGGTTAAACGATAAGATGTGCAAACTGCTAATCTGAATGCTATTGCCGCAAACCTGGTGCAATTCCACTGAAGACAACCTGAAATTAGCTCAGCTTTATATCAGAGGAATCTAAAGAAGAGCACATGAGATGATTGACCTCTAGATCTTTTCCCATGGTTTATATTCTTACTCTTCCGTGGAAACCATCACTTTTCCTTGCCAAGTAAAAATAGCTGTTTATACAGAGTAATGTGATGTTTGTGCTCTTTCTCAAAGTGTAGCGCTTAGGATCAGGACTATAAATCCAAACCCCAAGATAAATGCAAATCTCTGAAATGCACAGAGGAATAAGAGATTCCAAGAAAATCATCTTTTTACAGCAAAGCAAAACACATCCATCCAAAGCCACGAAACTATCTCTGCACAGGGTGGGGGTTCTACATATTTGGTAGCCCTGCTAAGTAATGACATAAGGCAGTCCATTGCTCCCGCTTGGTAGCAAAAGCTGCTAGGGCAGAGAGCAGTGCCAGGGCTCCCCAGAGGGCAGGAGCAGCCCCTCGCCTCTCTCCTCGGCAGGGCGAGGGAACCGCCCTGCCAAGGTGCAGGTGCAGAACAGAGGCACCCACGCAGCGGGGCAGGTCCCCCGTGCCTCTCCGGTGCTCCTGTGCACCCACCAATCCCACAGGAGTGAATTTAGGACTGTGGCTGGTTTGTAGATATTTGGCAGACTCCGAACACCACCTCCAACACGAAGGCAAACACGGAGGAGGGGGGCAGTGAGCAGTAAGCAGGTACGGTCCCAGCTTTGTCATTCTGCATCCTTATGGCCCTGGAATAACTTCACAGAAAGTAAAGAGCCTTACTCTGAATTCATAGCTGTGCCTGAAAAGAGTTGTGCCCCCTTGCTATGTTTTCTTTCAGCTATTGGGAATGAATTGCTTTTTAAATCATCCTCTCAGCCACCATCAAAACCTCATTGCTGTTGGTATTACTGCTGTTCGTTACAGAAAGAATGCAGTAATCTGTGCAGAATAACAATTATTACCTTCAGCGCTAACCATAGAAGATTCATCTCTGAAACAAAATAAAATCCCAGACTAGCATATTAGCAGCTCACTGTATTTCGAACTGCGCGACACGGAGACAGTACCTGCTCAGGAGTTATGTCCTCATCATGAACCAGCGCAGGCTGCGGATACAGCGCGATAGTGACTCATCCCACATGAATCCCACAGCTGAGTGGCTGCATGCTTGGTCTGACTGGTTTACAGCCTGCTGGAAAAATCTCATCAACAGGATGACGTAAATATTAAATATTCAGAAAAGATAAGCAGGTAATAAATCTATTCTGACACAAGCCACTAGTATATGCAAAGATTAATCCCTCTGAATGAAGTTAAAGATAGGCTCATGGAAAGAAGCATACAAAATAAAGACAAATGTTTATTATGGTCAAGATACAGATGGAGCTAACAGCACTGAACTGTTTTTAAGATAGCCCGATGTTTCTCGCCCTCCTTTCAATTTTGTGTAACGTTGACAAACATTAGCAATTTCAGTTATCTTTGAAAATTTGATTTGTCTATCCCAGACTGGATATTTTCAAAAAAATCCAACCACAATACTTCAACAGTATCTGCGAACAAGATCGATTAAAAAGATATTGTTTCCTCCTAATGAAAAAAATTCTGCTTGTCTTTTATGTACAACGCTCTGGTGTTTATATGCTTTGTAGCAGGGACTTAAGAGGTGTTGATTGCCTATTTATATATCTTTTACCATACCAGAGGAACTATACCTAAATATGGCCAAATTACAAATCAGCAGTGGCCAAACTGCAACTTGTTGTTTTTTAAAGCACAGCTCATTGACACGCATCTGCATCTTCAAACAGTAAGAGTTTTAGTATTGCTGTGAAACTCAAGGAGGAGAGTCCTTCCAGAAAGAAGCAATCCCAGGGAGAAGAACTGACCCACTTTGGGTCAGTTTGTGTGCATTGGCTGGTGGGCTGTGCTGGTGGACAGCCATGTCTTCCAGCTCCTGCTCCCCTGAGGTTTCTCTGAGCCCTGAGCAGGACCTGTGGGGCTCAGTTTGCAGCTTCTCCTTGGGGGTTTGGGGTTGGGGGGGGGGGGGGGGGAGATAGGAAAGTATGGCCCTGGCAAGGTGGCACAGGAGACATGAGACCAAACATGAGGGACAATGCTTGGTGAAATGAAGGTCTTGAAAATTCATGTTCTGATCTGGAAGTGTGGCTACTCTACTGGAAGCCACTGAAACCTAAAATTGCCAATAAAGACTTATATGTCAACAAGCAATACCCTGGAGCCTCCATTCTCATGGACTACTCCCTGTTGCCTTTTACAAATCCTGGATTTGACTACAGTAGACACACGCTGTTTTCCTAGAAATATTGAAGAAGGACGATTGTTTCTACTTGTCCATTTGCAAGCCCAACAGACTGCAGATGCCAGTCCTGCTGCGCTGTGGGCCATTTTTAAGGGGGGACCTGCTGGTGTCATCCTTTGCTTCGACAGTTGTTTGCCACTGAAGGAAGCAGCAATGCTGTGCATGAGCATCGCTGGTATTGTGGCACTGCAAGGAACAGCAACTCAAGTAGTGCAGAAACTACCAGTGTCAGAGGCTGTGCCCTTCTGTGCCCACCCTCTGCTGCCCAGTCTCAGGAAGACTTGCACGGGCAGCCTGATTTTTCACTAGAAAAGCTTCATTTATCTTCTCAGTAGCTGCTGTACGTCATTTGAATATGCTTTTTAGATCACTGAAGAAGAGGTAAGGGTGCACTGGAGTCAGTTTGAATTTGCTCTATTACTTGTTGTCAAGTTCCTGCTTGCTAGCCATCTCCTGCCCGATACCCATGAGACTGAGAGGGAACAGATGGTAGCAACAGGAGGTTTGCCATTTAAATTTGCCTCCACCAGCTTGCATAACTTTTTGTTCATGCAGGTGAGAGTTGGTGAAGAGAAAGTAAATATCTCTTTCTCTTCTTCCCCCCTCTGCCCCCACCC
>NW_010972886.1:5026266-5037335 GCF_000737465.1 Haliaeetus leucocephalus | reverse complement strand
CCCCCGCCCCATAGTCCATTTTGTTCTTCTCTGCAATTGTTACCGCTTCTTCCTTCTGTGCCTTGCAAGCCTTGGTGCCCCAGCTGCCCATGTGGACTAATGCCTTAAATGGACCCTTGTACAGGTCCCTTTCCTCCTTTCCCTACTTTCTAACATGCTCTATATTCATCTGTTACCACATGATATTAGGTAGGTCATTTCATACCACAGGTTTTGAAGCTTTCACTGAACATGTCCTCCTCATTTTCTGGATACCTACCAGGAGCTGATTTTACAGGTAGTCAGCACTTGCAGCTGAAGCCAGTGACAATCATGTTTTGACTATATATGGTATTTTTGTAATATGAATTATTCTGGCATCTCAAGTTTGCTGCCTAAATTAGTGTCTACTATAAACATCAGTTTCTTTGCACTTCATCTCCTCCTCTACATTATAGGATAAAAATTACTTCTAGCTTCATGGAAGTGCTGTGATTGCAAATGTTTGTAAGACATCAAGATATTATCTAATGATGAGCCTTAGCAAATCGAGGAGGGGTACGGGTCGCATCCTTGGTGACAGAAGAAAAGACTTAGCAGAAAACAACTGGTATTGTAAGACTCCCTTGGCAAAACACAAGAGTGGTTACATTAAGTGTTGCATGACCCTCAAATGTGAGAGGTTTTGTGCCTGCTTTTTGTTTAGTCCAACGCTGAACTTATCCTGCAAACAGAGGCTAATGTTAACATGAATAAACAATCTATCTAAAATGCCTAGTGTAACATTAAAGATAGGCTCAGAAAGTCTTCAACACAATAAATGTTTAAGCCTGTTGCTAGGTAATGATGACTGATCAAACTTCAGCTTTTTTTTTTTTTTTATAGCTCTGGTGCTTATACATACAGCCATCTGATACTTTTTAGGTATAGCTAACTGACATCTGTTATGACAGGCACCACACATGTATTTTTACCCACACCTGCCAAAGGCTTTGTGTCTTTCAGTCTAGCTATCAGAAAGTACATCACTGTCCATTAATGGACACATTTTCACAGCTTGCTCTTCCCTTTTATATCTCAGTGTCAGATATAATCTATTTCTACTTAGGCAAGCATAACTTTTCTTTTGAACAGTAAGTTTCCATGAATGAATTATAATGTGTTTTCACATTTTTTTATGTTAGCTATTGCAGCCAACTCAGTGTAAGGACACCTCTGAGAAAACTGGAGAAGACAACTACTAACCAAGTAGGGGATGGAAAGACAAAAAAAGTTTATAAATTTTTTATCAATTTTTGTACAGTTTGTCAGCTGGGTGACAAAACAAGATACTGGGGATTTTACAGGGCCACTGCACCTAACTTCTGCTGGGGTGGAAGCTATATGGATCACCATCTCTATGAACTCTCCTAGGCAGAGCTGATGACTTCCAGCTCCAACCAAACCCAGTCAAGTGATGTGAGAGCCTCCATGCAGGGTGCACTGAAAAAAAACCCCACAGAATACAACTGAATTCACAACTAAATGCAGAACATCTCTGTCTCTGCAGATGAACAATCAGCAGCTGTAAACTGATGTATCACCATTGATTTTAGTAGTAGTATAGCAAACTCACTGACCCCATTTGACTTTATTGGACCTCAATGAAAAAAGCATTACATCAATATTTCTGGCTCTTAGTGGAGACAAAATGACAATAAGAAAAGAGAAAGCTTTAGGTATTAGGTAGCAGCACTTAGCCAGCACAGTAATAAATGCTATATGGAAAGCTTAGAAAGGTGTCTAACAAGTATGGGGGAGTGTATCCTGAAGAGCCCGTAAATAACCTAGCTATGGCATAGGCCTGAAGTTCACTGTACTCTCTTTGCTCAACTTAATGGAATTAATGCTAAGGCATTAAAACTGCTTGTCACTATTATATTTTGCCTAAGATTTTCATAAATGTTGCAGAATGAGGTTTAGATTTTTCCAAAACCATTCATAAATTTGACATGAATTACTAAGAAAGTTTTGCCTGAAAAAAATGTCTTGTCCTTAAAGAACCCCAAAACTATAACTGTATAGTCCTTTTTCTGTGTCCAAAAAGCAATCTCAAATGGCCGGAAAACACAGCAAGGTGAGTTGCAGAATAGAAAAATAACCATCCTATAAAAACTGACCTTAATATTTCCATGTATTTGACTTTGATAAATTCAAGTATGTCTCATACTCCTAACACTCATTTAGAAGTAAATGTTCAAATATTTCTGTTACAGAAGTCATGATTTAATCTTGATGACTATCTCTAAGGTACTCTATTTTGGGTTTTTTATGTTTTACGTTATTATGTTTTGCAGTACATGAACTGGGCAACCGACTGTATGCAAATACTTGTTCTCCTTTTTTTCTGCAAAGGGTTTTCCTAAAGATTGACTATTTTTTCCAACACTAAAAGATACCACTGCTTCCTACACTCCTTGCTGCTCTTACATCCTGACACCATCACAGCTACCAGACTATGAGTTCATCAAAATTAACTTTAACATTAGAAGCAGCAAATGAAGTTGGATAGGCAAAGTTAAAATCATGTAGTTACAATGCATTTCTTATATTGTACATATTTGCAGGGGACGTTCACTGTTGCCATGAGAATATCTGAACAGACAATGGAGTATTTCACTTACAACTTTATAGTAATGAATAGCTACAGGAAACATTTTAATACTTTCACAGATGGAGGTTACAAGTGCTTCTGCTAATTTTTAATTCTTTTCTAAACTGAAAGAGAAATTAACATATTGTTGTCAATATGCTAAGTGTCTGTTTCACCAAGACTGATAATTTCTAGCAGTGTCTGATCCACAGGTAGACAACACTGGGTAATGCTGTTATGCTCATCCGTGTCTTCAGTAGGAGGAGCTGTTTGTTAATTTTTAGAAGGTATACTGGAATTATTTCTCTGTTGGGCTCCATGACATCTCATAGTGCATCACGAGCCACTGAGAACCACTACTGTATTAGCTGTGGTAAGCCTTATAGTAATTGCTGCTGTCTTTATTGACCCGTGCAAGTTATTTCTCTTTTTCAGCTTTCCTGCCCTGATGGTGGATGGTGACATTGCAAACATGTCTAGATGAGGCAGGGTTATAATTTGGTTCTTGATTAATTAGAAATGTATGAATTCTTCAATTCAAACTCAGGTCATGGGCATTCTGTCTATCACTCACTATATCTGCACTGATTCTCTGTACCTAGGAAGAGTGGCCCATACTGCCAGTAATTCACCTATGATAACATGCATTGTTCATAAACATTTAGTAATTTAGTATTGTATTACTAAGTCTAACAGTTGCACAACCTCTGATTGCTGTTGCAAGTTATTTAATGGATAACTCGAGGTTATGATGACTAAAGTATGCATACAAGGACACAGCTGTAGCATCCTGTTCACTTTAAAAAAAAACCATATTATTAAGATTCTGTCACACAGTATTTTTCTACCTTCATCTGAAGCCTTGCATCAATAAAATCTATTAAGGACTTGTTTTTCTCTCTGTGCGATCAGAAACACCATGGACAGGTGAGTCTTGTTTGCTTTGGCCAGCATCAAGGTATAAGGAAGAAATATTGACATGTGAAGAGCAGGCTTTTCCAGCTCAGAAAAGGATGGGGCTCATTAGGATATCATCTGGAGTAGCTTTTGAGGTGGAGTTAATTTGATTCTTCTCCTCTGGCATACCTGTCCCAGAGTCAGTAAACACTCCTGTTCTTTCAGAAACTCAAATTCTGTCCCATAAGGAAAATGTAGGAGAGGCTTTTTTTTCCCCCCTAGAGATGAGCTAATGTTCTCTCTTTCCTAACTCCCACCTAGCAGGTAAGAAAGTAAGTGCATAGCCAGCTAACTTTCTGTGAATTCAACAGAAACTGTTCTAGATGAATGTGATTTGTTGCATTGGCCGTTCATTATCTCTCTGCTCCTGTATTCTGAATGTTTCTGTAATTTGCATCGTTTGAAACTGGTTTATATTACAAAACCTCACATTTCCTAAAATCGAACTTCATCTAGTCACTGTGACCACTAAGTTCCTCAGATCTGGTTGGTTTTTGCACTCCTTCCAGGGAACCCTTACCCCAAAGCAGGGTTCATGGTTCTTAAAATGATGGAGCTATTCTGAGACTGCTGCAACGGTCCGTGTAACTTCATCCTCTGCATGGTTAAATTCTTGCTTTATCATCAGAAATGAGAAAGGGATTAATAAAATCCTCAGTGGTCCATTGTGTAGCACCGTTGTTACCCTCTCAGGGAGAGGAAATCTGTGCAGCAAATCTTGAAAACTACAGGTCAACCATTCCTCAGTCTTGGTTTTAGTGTCATTTTCAAAGAATCCTGGACTTCTGCATCCCTAACGGATGAGGTTTGACAGTCCTTTCCTGATATCCTCTAAGCCACTTAACTAGAAATATCAATTGTATCCTACCCATTTCCAGCTCTCACAAGCTAAGACAGTCAGCTCTGCATCTATCTGGGAAGTACTCCATACTTCAGAAATGCCAGCAAACAATATGTGAGAGATTTTTATGTTCAATTATCACAGCCTGAATAGTGACAAGGGAGCAGAACATGGCATAAAACCTACCCTTGAATAAAAGAAAAATATTTCTTTAAAATTTACTTATCTCCCCAGGGGCCCAATTTCACTAACACTAATGAACTCTCACTGCTACAGATATTTTGGGGAAGTTTAACCTGATAGGAGAAAGATAAACCTAGTAATAATAAACTGAATGTCTACAATTCTGTGCAATCCAGGTCTCCCAACTGTATTCCTCTTCAGTTTCAGAAAGATTTTTATGAATTCCACATGCATTTGGAGTACATTAAATACTTAGGATTTAAAGTACCAGCAACCTGCAAAGTATTTGTTCGTTTCAAGAGTGCCACTGATGCATCTGTGAGGCATTTCTCTCTAAACTTACCCCAGATTTTTCTTTTTTGTGGGTTAGCATGTAAAGCTATTGATGCCAACCAGTGAAAAAAGATTTTAGTCAAGTGATTTGACTGCGACAACAAAAAACAGAAGTCAAACTGCACTCACGTGCCACTCCAGCAGCAGTTCCCCCTTTTTTTTTTCTTTTCCACATGAGCAATTCTAGGCCAGGTGATAAAAGCGTATTTCCCCTGAAGGGCAGCCAAGGGGCAGATGGAGGCGAGCGGCAGGCGCCTGAGGAGGAGGCCCGAGGTTGCAGCGCCTGCGAGGCCGGAGGGCGGCAGGAGGCAGCGGCCTTCCCCCCAGGCTCGGCTCCCTCCTTCTTCCAGCCCTTTTCTGCTGGAGCCAAGGCCTGAGCCCGCTCAGGGAGCCACCAGGACTGGAACAGAATCGGAGGTACCTCCTCCAGGGTAGAGAGGGAAAAAGCAAGGTTCGAGAGCAACAGGGAGAATTGAGTTTTCGAGTTACAAAACCGCTTCAGGATCTTTTCCAGTACCGGAGTTTACAAGTCAGGCTAGCTCTTGCCTTTCTCAGAGCACTTCCTTGAGCTCTCCCAGGGCAGACGGCTGAGTGAGCAGCACTGGGGGTGGATGGGGAAGCACCGCCGTGGGGACCAGGCCCAGGGCAAAGCTCCTGGCTGCCCTGCTGCAGAGACACCTTCCACCGTATGTGCCCGACCCCAGTGCAAACCAACGGAGCGCCGCGGTCGACAGGATGACCCTGCAGACCTTCATAACCAGCATGCTCAGCCTCGTTTGCCCTTCCCAAACTGTTGCCTGCTATGGACGAGATGAGGGGCTCCTAGAGTGTTCCAGACTGCCTCGGGGAGCGGGGTCAGCTCCCACCCTGCAGTGCTGGCCATCTGCCTCTTGGAATTCCGGACCCCACGCGCGCTACATACCCAACAGTCACAGGGCATTAGTACCGCCACACGTCGGTCATAACCCCTCTTGAGCAAAACCTCCCCTGTTTAATGAAAGACTAGCCTGGGTTACAACCACAAGTCAGGTGAGGAAAGGGTGAGGTGCTGGACGAGGCACCAGCAAGCACGACTTCGAGGCCCTGCCTGTGTTGGATAACTGCTCCCAAGCGGTACAGTCCCTCCCCTGAGTACGAGCTCAGCTGTTCTATTTCCAGGATGAAACAAGTCCTGGAAGGAGCCTCCAAGTTGTGTGCTGAGAGGCAGCAGCACGTGCAAAACCAGAAATCATGTGATTTCAACAACTTCTGGATAACACATGTTGGTGTGCGTGGGGTGGGAAGCCAGAGTGTTTCATATGTGCCACATTTAGTGCAGCTCAGCGCTAAGCACGGTGCAGGCTGTAAGCCAGTGATGTGAAGGGCAGTAGAAGCAAAAGACTGTGGGATAAGCGTTGAGGCAGGGACCACTCCAAGGTGTATGTGGTGCAAATGAGGCCCATTTGCTGCAGAACATGATAGACAGAAATCAGGCCCAGGACTGCCAAGTTTAAATATCATGGCTAAAAGCCCCAAATAACGCCCATTTCTCACACTGCATGGTAAAATGTGTTTCAGGTACTAAAATGTTGCCTATTGCCTGTGTTTTCACAGTTTTGAAGAAATTTTCCAGATACACAGGAGAAAGTGTTGGCATACTATGTTTATGTGGCAAGTCTGATCTGAAATGCATTGGACCCAGCATGCATCTGCCACGCACAAAGCGGTGCAAGCTCAGAGGGAATGCAGAATAGAAGGTGCTTTACGGAGCGCAGCCAGACTCAGTCCCTGCGTGGGTTATGGAGGACCACTTTCTCTCTCTCTAAGGTTGCACCTGAAACCATTTCAAATCTGTTTTTTTCTTCATTGCACAGTCCCTTGGTCAGAATGGGGCCAAGGCCCTTTGAGTATTAAGGAGGCCCTATTGATTGGTGTGTAAGGCTAAGAAACATGAACACTTAGTGCTTATACAGTCTGAAAAACAGGGGCAAAAGGGGCAGAAAGACTTCCTCGGAGAAGATTTGTTCTGCAGCAAACTGGCAAACTTCACATTTCACACATTTCAGTATCAGTCATGTTTCTAGTGTTATTCTGGCAATCTACATGATATCTTTGAGGAAAAAAAAAATTCTAATTAAAGATTTTGTGTAACAGAGCATTCATACTAAAAACTAATTGCACTGGCTCAAGTGCTATTAAAAAGGTATACACAACAGAATGATCACATCACTTTCTCCTAAATAAACCCAACCACCACTGCTGCTGAAAAAGAAGTGCAAGACTGTAGAACAGGAATAATACAGGATAACTGCCACGGCTCCTGAGGAGGTGGATCACTGTAGGAAATTCCCGTCCTGTTTATGGTGACCGTGTAACACCTAAAGAGTTATATTACAAGGAGGTTCGCAGAGGATGCGGCAGGTCCTTTTCATAAAGCCTTCCAAAAAGTGTTGCTGTTATGAGCGGTTTTGATGTGCCATGCTTACTTTTCAAACGTCCGTCACGTAGCACCTAGTTGAAAAGAGAAAGAATGACACTAATAGTCCACTAACAGAGTAGCGATATTGCATCATACAGAAAGGATAGGCCTTAGATGTTGAATAATTTAATGCAGCACTTCTTTCAAAAGACAATCGTGAGCATGAAAGAAACCAGAATTCTCTCTGGCTCTGCCATAGCCTTCCCACATTTCCTTGGACCTGAAGGTCTTTAAAACTTCCTCCAGCTCCATCTTTGGAAGAAAAAAGACAATCTTCTCCACCTCATAAGAAGGTGAGAGTGAGACTAACTGATTTGTTAGGTTCTCCTTTGTTACTCATACATGGCGCTGAAGGTTTTATACATATCTAGGACAGTAATTTGAAATATTTTTTGATTTGTAGACCCCAAAACAGTTTCCAGATGGAAGTAGAGAATTTCAAGCTACTGCCCATATGTTGCTTTCCTTAGTTACTTTTTGCAGATCAATTTGAAATCACTGTTGTTCATAGACGGTGAACACTTGCAAATTTTTAAGAGCCACTGTGACAACAAATAAGCATGTATTTGTTAAGAAAATATAAATTATTTTTTTAATTAGACCATGATCATATTTTAGCATACCAGTAAATCCTTTGATGTGTATGTTTTTACAAAAGTCCTATTCAGAATGAATATTCAGATGAGCAATGCTTTTCCATTCTCTGCCTTGTAAAAAAATCACCTTTTTTTCCCCTAAAACTTTCCAAGTCTTTTTCACTGTCTTCATTGTCTCTTGTAAGCTATTAAATACCTCTTCCAAATCAATTAAGATTTCATCTAGCCTCTTACATAAACATAAATTAAGGTTTATGAATGAAAATATGTTTTGGCAAAAATATACAATGAAGTTTCACATTAAAAAAAAACCCTACAAAACCATCAAAAATTCCTTTTAACTTTTTTAACTGCATGGTATCTCTGCTCTTATGCATGATAGTAATTAGGAATTTTTCTTGCTTGGGCAATTTCTCAGAGTATTTGATTTCTTTGTCTCCTAAAATGCCCATCAGCAGAAACCTGTAGAAAATAGCTCCTTGAAAGCTGCTATTTATAGATCTGGGACCTGAAGTGGGAAGGCATGTTTGCTAAAGAAAACACTGAAGAGATTCTTGGCGTTAGCATTTATATGTTCTTATCAGTAAGGATTAATTCAATCCATCTGTTTAAATGTCCCCTTGAGTTACAGTCTGCAGAACCAAAGAAAGTGGTTCTTGGATGGGACTTTGCTGCTGTATTGGGTTCCAGCACCACAGTCTGGAAAACCTTGTGTCAAACAGCTCCAGGGTGTCCCATTACCTCAAACTCCCCGGGGGCCAGCTGCACCCCACTGTACAAGACTTCTGGAAAGACGTAGTTGGTGCCAAATGTGCCGCTGAGGGAGAACATCTCAAACTTGGTCTGAGCCATCTCCACCGGCTGCCCGCACGTGTTCAGGTCTGTGCTCTTGCACTTGAGCAGCGTGCATATCTGCGGGGAGGAGAAGGATACAGAAAGGCAAAATACCATTAAGCTTTCAACAGTCAAGATCTGGATTTGATAGCAAGAAAAGTTCTTATGATGCAGTAATGGACAAGTGTTTTGGGGTGGTTGGTATGTAGGCATATACAACCCACACTCACCCCTACAAAACCAATTACCTGCCAGTGGTACTTTATGAGAGAACCATGAAGCCCATCAAATGCACCCAGGACATAAACTTCATCTTTGCTCTTGTTTGACATCCGATAGATCAAATGACAGCAGAGGTCTCCTTGGCAAACCGTGTAATTTCCAGTTTTGTGCCTGAGTTCACTGAAAGTGAATATATCTCGCCGGACAGCTCCCAAAAAAGTGTCTTTTCCTCCTGGAAATCTCTTGATGCTTGTGGCATATGAGCTCCAGTTGACAGCCGGGGGGTAGGTGGGGGAAAGACGGGGCCGTGCGCTCAGCTCTGCTAGCAGGAGACGTCCCTCCTCGGTCCCACTGTCGTAGTGGTAGGCGGTGGGTCCCTCCGGCGTGAACAGCCCGCTGCCTGCCAAGGACACCCACCAGCCCTCCATCAGCTGGCACCCTGGAGCGCTGCTTGGCAAGGGGGCCAGCTGCCCTCCATGCCACACCAGCAGCTTTTTTCGGTGAGGCTGTTTTCAGTCAACATGTTGCAGAGAACTTTGGAAGAATTTTAAAGTGCAGAACTGCTAAAATACCCATCCTAGTGTAAAAACATGACCTCAACTTCAAAGGTTTTGTGCTTCGCTGGATCTCGAATCTGAGACTTCAATGGCAATTTGACACACAACCATCCTTTTTTTTTTTTTTTAGAGCTTAGGTTCATTTAAATATAAATCAGAGCTCTAAGAGTGGCATATTAGTCAAAGCAGAAAACCATGGGGGTAATTACGGTTCACGGAAGGAAACCCAGGGCTGTGGCCTAATGTCAGCTCAGTCTGTTTAGGGCAGGCAAAGACGTTTCTTTGTGGCTTTCACTTCAGCTTCAGGGGAGAGTTACAGATGCAGCTACAGCAACACTTTCTTAGTTTACAGAAAAAAAAAATGGCAGTAAATATCTATTAAGATCAAAACAAAACATAAATATCTGTAATTCTTCAGCAGCCACAAAAACCTGAAAATGTTTTGTTCAATATACAAGAGGAATCCTCCTTCTGGTTTTAGGTTATTAAGTTCAGTTTTAAACATTTTTTTCTCCATTTAAGTGTTGATGGAATTTTAAAAAATAAATGCTGCATCTAAATAAGAGGCTGATAATTTAAGTGAAACTTTGTGCTACTTTTGAAATAAAATTTCACTTTTAAATTATAAAAATTTAATGTAATAGAATTTCTAATTTTACTGGTCCCAGAACATTCAACATTTTTTTACCTGAAGCTGTTTACTACCTTTAATACAACATCAAGAGGATTTTTAGTCTGACTGAAACACTATTTTCCAGAGACTTCAAGACTTCACTATTTGTAAAACATTTCTGCCTGCTTCTGAATCCAGTAGTCTGAAGACAATTTCCCTTTTCCCAAATGCAACTCACCTGTCATTGCCAAACTGATGTCGTGAGTATTTGCTGAAAGTAAATTAACACCCATGCCCATAGCCCAGGCAGAGTGAAACTCAATCGCAGTCAGAAACGGCAGGACGTTCATCCAAGCCGTCGGGAAGAGCACGGTGTCCACCTGCAGCTCGCTCACCAGGACCACGGCAGGCTCGTAGAAAAGGATGTCGAAGCAAGTGAAAATGCCAAACTTCCCAAAGGGGGTCTCAAAAGTGACAGCTTCTGGCTCTTTTGGGTAATTAAACTGAGTTTCTCTTCTAAACAGGTTGTACTGCAGGTGAAGAAAATGGCATATTAGAAACTAAAAATAAGGCAAGATTATCAACAGCTGTTTTTGTGTCTAAGATAGTCTTTAAGGCAAAGCTGGGGGTTGAGATACCTAAGCTGGCCAGCACACTGCTTTTGCATCCATCCAGCCGACCCTCTCCCCCAGCAAAATGGGGTGGCTGTGCCCCAGCTGCCTCCTGGAAGCAATGCCCAGCTAATATTAACTGCTAAACCCTGCCAAGATGTCACCTGCAAAAGCTCCATCTGGCTTGGCTAAAACTGTACCAAGGACCAGCTAACATTTACTGCTTATGGAAAACTCTGTCACTGCTTCTTTC
>NW_010972886.1:5022008-5023947 GCF_000737465.1 Haliaeetus leucocephalus | reverse complement strand
CACGAGGTTCAGGGTTGGGATCATGTACTACTTGCACAGACGTTCCCCTAGCCAGAGGACTGGTATCAGCAGTGAACAAACCTGAAGGAGCCGCCTCTCAGCTCTGAGACTGGCCACACGCGCCCGCTGAATCCCTTCGGCGTTGCAAGATGAGACCTTCTTGCGTGCCATAGCCTCCCTTAAATCCAGATCCTTTCCCTGGGAGAGAGCTGAGGTATCACCCACCAGGTTCCCGGGGGACAAGTACAGTGTCTGCCCTGAGTCTGTACCCATGGGAAGAGGATCACACTGGATAACCCCTTGCTGGACTGAGATCAGGCTGTGGTCAGACAGGAACTGACTCCAACAGTGAACAAGGTTTTAAGAGAGCATGGCACTCGCAGCAGTGATGTTGAGCTTCCATGAGTCAAGAGCACATTGTGGAGGAAGGCTCATGCCTCGCAGCTCCTAGAATGCTCTCAGTCATGGAAAAACAGTGCAAAAGGAGCATGCACAGAAAAGAAAAGAGGGACAAAGTTTAACTTTGAAGGAGGGAGGAAGTGCTGGTCTGTTAAAGCATTACCCTGGAATCAAGTGTCGCTGGTGACAAACGGGAAAGTATAACAGTACACAGAAGGATGTCGCAACTCTATGAGACTAAAAAACTGTGTAGTGCCAAGACTAACTGTGCCAATATAAAAGTAAGTCATTAAACACATGGCTAGAAAGAACAGTCCAATTTTTTTTGTTACACTTTTCTCTGTCATCGATTGCAAGAGCCTTTTGCTACCTGTGTTGGCTCAACTCTGATACCCAGGTGAAAGGTGGATGTGTCACCCCTGGAGCTAGTCTTCTGTGAAGTTTGAGTGGCAAAACTGAGGGTCTTAAAAACTGCTTTATTCTAGTGACTTCATATTCCACAATTCCTGTGCTATGTGTCAGTATGTGCAGCTTGCTTCCCTGAGTTTCTTTAGACCAAAGCCATTACCTTAGCATCTCACTGTACTGACATGTAATGCACTTAACATGGTGGCAAAAGAACTGTCCCTTGTGTTTATCACAGTGGCTCTCCTAGTCGCTTCTGTTCAACTGTACATCTATTTCCAGCAGCCTTCCACCAGAAAATATGCATCTGGAGGGAATGTTTTCCTCTGAAATCAGGCAGGTAAGTGCCTCATTGCCTGGCTGCCGCTAGCCCGAAGCAGAAGAGCATGCTAGTTCACCAGGTGCAGTGGCATGCCTGCTCCTCTGCTCACCCTTCCTGTGCCCAGGAAGATGCTGTGTATTGAGAGGCCTTCATTTTTAATCTTCAGTTCAGTTCAAATGCATTTTTTTGCTATGACATTTTCTATTTTTTAAATTTCTAGTAGTTGCAGTATTCTCATTTGGAAAAGGTTTTCTGAATAGTGGGAAGAAGAACAGGCTGTCTGCCTTCAGCTACAGCAGACTCTCATTGTAGAGCTGAATCAGAAAAGACAGAAATGGGGGTGAATGCAAGCACCAGAGAGTTCTCTGCAAGAGTAATGCTGACTGAGGATTTCAATCACTGGGAACATTGATTTGCATCTGGTAACATTCACCTCTAAGTACTTCTCTACAGATGTTACTAGATACAGCATGCTCATTCAGGAGCCTTAAATATGAGCCTTTAAAAGGCTGCAACAGAGATTTCTGTGATAATTGACGTAATGTAGCTTCGAAGCCTTTTTCCCCCACCCTGTTTTTCTTACCAAATGAAATATGGACTGAGTCACATTAACCATAATCAGACATAAGTCTGCAGGAGGAAGCAGTAAATGCTCCCTTGTTTAGCAACAGCTAGGACAACAGCCAGCCCACAAAGGTGCCTACCCAGGCAGGGCTCAGCAGAAAAAGTTACAAGCGCAGGGCTGGAGTACTGCCCTGCAACGTTTCAAGACCCACTGCCAGGACGGGGGGGGGGGGGGGGGGCGGGCGCGGG
>NW_010972886.1:5002232-5021998 GCF_000737465.1 Haliaeetus leucocephalus | reverse complement strand
GCACGTCTCCCCGGCGCCCGTGGGGGGGGGGGGGGGGGGGGGTCTGGAGTACGGAAGGATAGAGGCATCCCTGTCTGCCTCTACCAGCAGGCACCACCGCCTACTGCCTGCAGAGCTGGGAGCTCAGCCAGGAACATAATGCCAGTTAAACAAATCAACCCACTGAGCCCCCTGAATAAAAACTTCACAAAACTACAGCGGTCCAGGCTATACATGGCTATGGGCAATGTAAGAGGAAGCTTATCCTAGAGCACCCTCGGCTTTTCACACCTCCATCCTCCCAATCCACTCTCCCCACCCCTGGACTGCTCTATGCCCCATCTCTGCTACTGCCTGAGGGTGGCGGTTATCTGAGGACTTACTTTCGTGAAACGGGATGCAATCTGGTGCTAAATCAGCTTAGCTGTAGAGGTAGTCTGTCTTCAGAGTGTGGTCCTGCTCCTTTACTTGTGCTAAGAGAGCCAGCGTGGAAGACTACTCCTCATTTGAAGCACTAATCTTGCAGTGGAGAAGCCCCTGTGAAAGGTCACATCTGCAACCACGCAATCACTGCAAAGCAATGAGGAAATGCGGGCGGGGTGAGGAAATCGGAAGCCACTCCTTGTAGCAACAGCACACACATGTCGCTTAGCTGTAACAGGACAGCGTGTCCTAGGGCACAGATACAAATGTAGAGATCCTCTACTTTATCTCCACAAACAAGTACAGTGTTTTCCATTACTTCTATTATATGAATTGCAGACAGTTACAATTTAATACATTTACAGACTAAAATCTTGTTTTTACAATATTCACTTTGTTCAAAACCAATGAATTTTGCAGCCTGCAAGTCTATTTTTTATGACGTTGGTCAGCTTAAATGTGAGCAATGTTTTTATTTCAAAACAAACCCGCAGAACAAACAATAGAATTAACCGCACATAGAAATCTTAGCTGCCTCACACAGAGTAATCCAGTCCACATGCTCAGAAAGTACAGTCTGCAGGGCCTGCACCCGCACACGTGCCGGTGCGTTCAATCTGTTCAAACTGTTCACTAGCCTTTCCCAACACCTGCCTGCACAGTCCTGCCTCTCCCTCGCACCAGCATAAGCAACCATTTCATGGGAAGACAGATATGCACCTGCAAAATTGTTCATTTTGAGGATTTTTGATATGGACCCATGTGACTGCTTGAAAAAGGTGACACAGTTATCATATATCAATAGTTTTGTGGAAAGGAAGTTTTCCACACCCTAAACTGTGGCCAGAAAGATTGAAGTAGACTCTTCCAACTGTAAGTTAGAGCACGGCATGAGAACACAGTACACTGTGTGCTGAGTTGAATGACTGTTTTTGAAGCAATGGTGTTTCAAGGCTTGTTTTCTTTTTCAAAGTAAATGATAAAAGTTCAATCATCGGCCTTCGAAGGTTCTGTTAGCCTCTTAGAAAAGTGTGTGTTCAGAAAAGTGTGCGTTCAGAGATGGGACAGGACAGTGTTGTGGAAATGACTTCTAATACTCCACCAAAAATTTCAAAGAATTAAAAATAGGTTGTTATTGGGCCACAACCCACTTCTATGTGCCTGAATCCTACACAACTAAAGCCAGAGGAATTTATTTTCTATTGTCCCCAGTGTCAAGGTCAAATCTATGACAACCAACACTATCATATAAAAACACATACAGAACTGCCCAGCAGAGTAATTTCTTTTTGCTGCAAAATCAAGTCAACAAATCAATGTGGAATGACTATGCTTTTAGATAAGGCAACTTGAGAAATAGAATGCCATTGTAATTATGGGTATTAAGATTAATTAACATTATGATTAATTATGGTTAATTAGCATTACAGAAACAAGCAGATGTGATCTTAAAGGATCTGCAGTGAAATCATGGTGAAGGTTGCTCTGTGTGTGGAGGGTCCTTTTTATACCACCTCCCAAAGAGAGTTACACTCAAAACTGGCTTTGATGTACTAGTCTGACTTATCAGATGTCCATTGGTTAGCACCTAGTTATGGAAAAGTAAAATAAACAGGAACATCAGCAAAGCAGTACTCTTGTATGACAGATGCAAAATTCATTAATGTCAACCTAGTTGAGCGATGTGGTAGCTCACATGGAGCTACCATGAAGTCTGAGAAAAACTACACTTCTGTCTTGAGCAAGATCATGTTCCAGGGGATTCAGGGGGAGGGGGAAGAAGGGAGTCGGCAAAATGGACCTGCTGTGTGAGTGCAACCAAGAAAACCAGGCAGAAATAAAGCTGCCTTGAACTCAAGCCAGTTACTCAAGTAGAGGACACTGATAACTACTGAGATGCTCCTATGTCTTGTAGTGGCATTTTGACCATTTGTATTACAAGTCTGACAAATCACAAGGGTGTCCCATTACCTCAAACTCCCCGGGGGCCAGCTGCACCCCACTGTACAAGACTTCTGGAAAGACATAGTTGGTGCCAAATGTGCCTCTGAGGGAGAACATCTCAAACTTGGTCTGAGCTGTCTCCACCGGCTGCCCGCACGTGTTCAGGTCTGTGCTCTTGCACTTGAGCAGTGTCCATATCTGCAGGGAGAAGGATACAGAAAGGCAAAATACCTCTAAGCTTTCAACAGTCAAGGGCTGGATTTGACTGTAAGAAAAGCTGTCATGATGAAGAAATGATCCAATACATCTACTCATTTCTTTAGGCCAAGAGGATCCATGGGTGGCACCTGAAACTTTGTAAAAAGACGGTTCTTTGCCAGCACTGCAGCAAAGCACTGTGTCTGTGTGTTTACAAGTTATGTACGCATTCATGCATAATGCATATGCGTTTAGTCATAGATGTGGAATAGTTTGTGACCTAGGGAAGTTACTTCAGCTCTGGCTGAGTTTCCTAAAAAACTGAAGCCATACTTATTTGCCTACTCTAGTGGGAATACTCTAAAGATATAGAGGAAAGATACAAAGCCTAACAGTGAAATTTAAAAGAATCAATACCCTGACAAGACATGTGAATACAAATGTTATATCTGTATTTAGTTTCTTCATTTTGTTAGATAACCGCATGTTAGAGAATCACATCAGCACAATGGTAAAAACCATTGAGCAGAAAACAGCTCTGTTGTGACAAGAGCATCCCTATGAAGACAGGGAGAACTCTACAATCTTCTCTCCCTTTTGCACACAGATATGGAAACCTCCTTGAAGCATTATAGCACAGGGTCAACTCAGGATCTTCACTTTCATCATTTATAACATAGACAGAAAAGCAGGATCAACACCCCTAATGAAGTCAAAATGCATCATGAAGAAAACAAATGTTTTCAGAGGGGCCTAAAAAATGCCTCCTCTTAAACCTCCTCAATCAAAAATAAGACAAACGCAAATCGGCTGCAAAGAGAGTACTGCAGCCTTCCCACTGTCCAAATAAGAACAGAAAACTTTTACCTGCAGATAACACTGTCCTTCAACAACATGTAGCCCGTCAAAGGCACCCAGAACATAAACGTCATCTTTCTGCTTATCTGCCATCTTGTAACTCAGATGGCAACAGAGGTACTGCTGGCAAATGGCACGATTTCCCTCGGGTTCAGTGAGCTCCATGAAGGAGAAGAGATCATGGTAAATGACCCCACTAAAACAGTGGTTGTTTGATGGAAGCTGCTCGATCCTGCTAGCATACAATTTCCAATTAACAGCAGCAGGATAGTCAGGAGAGAGACGTGGGCACGAACTCAGTTCTGTCACCAAAAGGTGACCATTCTCCGTTTCTGTATTGTAATAATATGCTCTCAGACCGCCTGGGGCATAAATACCACTCCCTGCAAACACGTAACACCAGAAAGCTTTTAATCTGAAAGCAAGTGTATGGGACAAGCAGGCAGTCTTCACTAATTAAGCATGTGCCAAACTTTATTCTAATGTTTACCAGATTGTTTTGAAACTAAATTAAGCCTTCACAGACTACAGTCCTAACCTAATGCTTTTTGCGATCAATGGAAGTAGACCAAACTCTGATGTTTCATGTATTGTAAGATTAGTGTGCTAATTATATGCCATTATATATGATTTAAGTGCTTGAAGCTATACATTCCTCATTGAGTTTAGCTGCATTAGGAATCAGTATTTCTGATGAAAATGAATGGTAACACTGTCTAAATCAAAAAAATTCTGTAAGGAAAAGATATTACCAAAAGTCAAATCTTTATGCAAACTCTTTACATAAATAAACAAATCTTTAAAGCCCAGAGTAAAACCTATCCATAAAGGAGTTGTATGACATAGGGTCATCAATGACTGAGAACTAAAGGAATGGTTCATATCTGCTTTTATTTAGAAGGCAAAGTTTAGGGCTACATTTTAGGAACACCAGTAAGTTTCTCTCACTTCTGCAAGCACGTGCCCACAAAACTTGCGCTTGACTATTAGCATCTGCTCAGGAAAAATACACAGTGAAAACAGAGTCTGCAAAGAAAACTTGACAGGAGGTCTCCAGCCCAGAAATAATGTTTGCAGGACACACAAGAACATTTCTCAGAGTTAGGTTTCCACCTAGTGGAGACAAAAAAAGTTTGGGCCTTCACATGACCAAACATCGACAGACACCAGGGTCAGAAGATGAAGCATCACATGCATAAACTCTCAGGACTGATCATTTAACAAATAACTAAAGGTGTTCTAGTCAACTTAAGCATGTCTGAGTTCTTACATGTCACATTTTGATTTCCTTTTTATCTGCACAAGTTCTCTTGTCCAAGTGCTGTTGACATGGGTATGCATGGCTAAAGCTGATTGATAGGAATTTTTGCTCAGGTCAACTGCACTACATAGATATAAATGTTGTCCACGTGAACAAGATCAATTAGAGAAATATCACGTTACCTGTCATATCTAAAGTGAAGTTGTGCATATTTGCTGAAAGAAAGTTGATGCTCGTTCCCATGGCCCATGCTGAGTGAAACTGGACCGCTGACAACAGTGGAAGAGTGTTACCCCAAGCGGTTGGGAACAGAATGGTGTCATCCTGAAATCTGCTTGCCAAGACCACAGCTGGGTCATGATAGAGTATGTCTGCACAAGTGAAAATGCCAAAATAGCCAAAGGATGTATTGAAAGTCACAAATTGTGGATCCTTGGGGTAATTAAACTGTTTCTCTGTCACAAAAAGGTTGTACTGTTCATGGAAAGGAAGGAATGGAGGAAAAAAAAAGATTAGAAAAGAAATCAAACCATTTAAATCAGTCTAAGATTGAATATAATACTCATTCACTTAAATACAAGTGGAGCGTATGTTTTGTGAACATGCTATACCTTAATTTCAAAAAGGAGAATTCATACCTCTGCAAGAGGAGTCAAACACAAATCTCCGTGGTCCTGATTTATACCAGTGAAGGGGATTTGTATTTGGTTAGCAAGAGTTTAGGACATTAATATTTTAATATCTGTTAATATGTGTTACTTCCTATTGAGAAGCAGTAAAAATAGAGGGCTTATTGAGTTTTAATTAATTTAATTTAATTACTTGCTATTAAGTTCAGAATAGCAGAAATTAAGATATCTTAAGGCAGTGGCTTTCACCCGCCCTCTGACACCTGCTCTGTATTGACTCTATGTACAAATACATTTAAGCCTGGGAAGCAGCTTGTTTCACATCTTGAATCACCCAAGCATGATGCACTTCCTGAACACTGTAAAATCCTCTTACCTTGTGGTAACGAGCCACCAGTTTCCCTTCTGAGTCAAAGACAACGTTGGTATTGTACCGATAGTGACCATCACTTGGGCACCTTGGATCACTGGAATTACACGGCTTCTTGTCTTCCATATTTGCAACCACATAGATGCAGTTATTCCTCGCCAGATAGCTCAGTTTTTCCAGCACGGGTGAGGGAGCAAACCTAAACAGCAGGCAAGGAAGAAAGGAAATAAAACATCAAAACCAGCCAATCCATAAAAATGCCCACGCTAAGACTTCTGATCACAAGAATGATAGGTTTAAGTTAGTCATATCTAATATGAGACTGTCGTATCCTGTTATTCAATAGCAGGCAGTGGTTTTGTGCTTCAAAGCTTAGTGTGCTGATACTCTGGCTTCACCTCCCATTACCTAAGTGAGGAACACAGGGGTTTCCTTGCAGTGAAAATGAATCTTTGCACCTTCAAGTCTCTGTTCTCTGCCAGCGTGTGGCACAGCGTTGAAGTTACACCGACACATGGGCTAGTATCGGCTGTTCTGCTTCGGCTCTTGATTTGCCTGCTGCACTGAGGTAGCTTAGGATTTGTTTCTTCCATGGTGCGTTTTGTTATCTTTCACCAAATATCGCAGCTTCAAAAAATGGTGCAATATATTAAGGAAAATAACAGAATAAAAAGGCTACCACATCATGATTCAAAAACATAAATTTGAAATTGTGCAGTATATAATTTCAGTAGTAGCTGTTATTTTATTCACAAATACTCCTAATATTCCTATATCTTAAACATTTTCTACAACATGCATGGAATACATTACTGAAATGTTGATTCTGTAAGTTTTTTTTCTTTTAAATAAATCTCAACCTTTATGAGTATACTAACTAAAATCAAAAGAATTACAGTGAGAAAAAATGGCAAAGAAAAATGATGAAGGAAGTTTTCTGAAGCTATTTACATGATGTCTAACCTGCCTTCATTTCACAACAGTTGTTCCAAGACACTTAAAACTATCGACAAACACTCCTAAAGGTAGCTGTCTTTCCCATTGGACCCTTCCCCTGTGCATAGCAGGGACAATACCTTCCAGGATCAGCACATGGAATCCAGTCCACCTGTGGGTCTGGGATATCCTCAAGATAAGGGTATATTGTTTCCCTTGTGAAGACCCAGCCATAAATGCCATCTTCAGGAGTCACAATGATATGGGCACCCTGGTACCAACATACAAACCCAAAAAACACCATTGAGAAAATGAATAAATGGTCAGTGTTTACCAAAATGAATGTCTCTAAATCTGTCATAATACCCGTCTGGCTGCTTCTTTGATGGCCGCTTCCAAAATTGCCGTATTTTTGTCCATCAGCACCAAGGCCTCCTCAGGAGAAACTGGCACTGCAGCACGTTCCCACTAGACCGTGCTGTGCTCGCAGACGGCTGCGATGTATCTGTCCAGGGCACAGGCCTCCGGAGCAGACAGCACCAAAAGCACGGCAGAGGCACGAGCTTTAGGAAGCCGCACGTCTGGAGCCTGGAAGTGGCCCAAGAGGAGGCTGGGGGCAAGCAACGAGAGGGGGCTTTAAAAGGGGAACTCTTGCGCAAAATCTGGGAATTCCCCAAACTGGCAGGAAGCGGACAGCAGGAGTTGCAACCACCCTGCCCGGAAAGTCTCCCAACATCAAAGGCAAGAGAGCTGCCAGCATTGAGCAATTCTGCCTTGTACCACTGGTAGTGAAGTCACCGCTGTGCTGCAGCTGAAGAAACACATCCCCTGCCAGATCTGCAAACGATTCAGGCGTGGCATTGCTGTAGCAATGCAGTTCAAGGCAAGCCCGGGTCGCAGCAGGAAAACAAGCCAGAGTTTGGGAGATCTCAGCAAAGACCAGCACGGACGCATTCCCGGCCAAACTCAAGGGCACAGACAGGGCTCCAATCTAGCTGAATGTAGTTTGGCTGTATCTGACACAGTCCCTACTTAGCACAGCTTCACAGATTGTACAACTGAGTTAGTAATGGCAGATGGGTATTTAGAGCTGACACTGCATGAGACAAGCACAGCACTAGCCAGGGGGGCGCCGAGTTCCCCACAGGAGATCCGACTGCTCTGCTTTAACCATGTGTCCAGGACCCCTGGATAATCACGGCAGGAGAACACACTTGTGAGTTGATTTGAACAACAAACCTGGAAACCAGGATTCCTCTTCAGGTTTCTTTCGCCTCCATTGTGTACATGAAAGAATGAAGAGGGGAGAAGATGTGTTGCCAGAAAACTAGAGGGGTTAGTTAAGCCAGTCTAGTTTCTACCAGAGTTCTGGTGAAGTTCATGCATTGCAGGACAGCTCATTAATTTCAATGACACTTCCACTCCTTCTGGTAATCCTGGCCACTTCTGAGTCCTAACAGCACGAGTCAGGTTAAGTGAATAAGTCATTCCACAAAGACAGATAATTCGGTCTCATGTCTACAGATCTGTACCTTGCGTCTACTTCTAGTCCTCTCAGCTCCTTCTCACCTGCCTCACCATTGGCACCAGCAGGGTCAGCACTTCATAATAGGCTGAGGAGTGCAGCCCTGGTTTCAGTAAAGCCTAACGCCTGATACAAAACGAAAGGGAGCTATTGCCAGGATGTTCCCAGGGGAAGCCTGCCCTTTGGTACCCTGATGCTTCACAGTTCAGCTGGCTACCAGAAACAGTTTTTCTTGCTAGTGCCTCAGAAAGGGCTCTGGCAGAGAAAGAAGTATTTCTCATGTAAATTCCAGTAGTTACTCACAAGAGAAACTGACTGGAAATTGCTAGGACTAGACCACTCTTCTTATTTATGGAAAAATGGGTACCATAGAGAACCTCTTCTAGGACCCGGTTCCGGACTCAAGGACAAATTAAAAGACTTGCCGTGACCAAGGTCAAGAAGTTTAATGTGAGTTTCCCAGGCATGCCCTTGTCTCAGTTCCCCTTGCCCTTTTTGTGCTGAGCATCCAGGGGTGGGGGGGGTAGGGGGTGGGGTGGGATGTGTATGTGTGTGCACGCATGTGCGTGTTCCCTACTGCTGGAAAATAGTAGCCCTAGACTTTTGATAGATTTACTGTTGCACAGGCAATTTGTACAAACATTCGAGATGGCATTTATTAGTAAAATAGATCTCACACACACCAAGCTGAGTCTTTATATGTAATACAAACATACATATGTCTATACATGTATGTATACACACACACAATGCCAAGACTTCTCCAGGAATGAAGATCAGTTAGTTCTGTGTGGAGATGCTAAGTCTTCTCTTCATTACCTTTGCCTCCCATTTTCAGGCACTTTCAAGATAATACAAGTGCTGGTAGACACAAAGTCTTTTAGACTCTCGTTGTCTAAGAAAACTCACAGACCTTGGGAAAAAAAGTTGCTTTATTGAAAACAATGTTGTGCTTAATGCTTTGTCATTTCAAATTGTTTCAACATTTTATGTTATCAGTTAAAGTATTACAAGACAGTGAACTTTCTTTAAAAAAATACAGAAAATCATGGTAGCAAAATAGTAGCTTTACCCAAGAATAATGCACTGCAGGCTCAAGTATAGAAACCAGACATTTGAAAACACACCTCTTCACATGCAGTGGTGCACTGTATACGGAACACAATTAAACAGGCGAACATCTGAGTGTTACCCATCATTGCAGCCAATCCACATGAGGACTTCCAAAAGAAAGGCAGTCAGTGTTTAGTGTTTCAAAACAGTAATGCAGCTACAACTAAACCACAACTGGTTGTTCACTAAGGGATCATGTATCCCAGCTCCAGAATAATGAAACACTGTTAAGTCCACTCATCTCAACACTAGGTTAAACCACAATAGTAAACAGAGAATTGAAAATATGTCTGGTTATGTTTCACTGCCCATCAGATGAGTTCTTTCTTCATTATTACCAGGAGGATTTTGCAGGCTGGAACTAGAACTGTTTGCACAAGGAAAAGACAGGAGGGAGGAAACAGGTTTAATATTCTTTAAGATACTTCTGTGCAATACCACCATTATAGCAAAAAAGCCACACATTGTGTGGAAAGAGCTAGGTGTATCACTGGATTTGGTTCCCCACTATTGCACAGAACCACTTACTACTGCTTTCACACCTATCGTTTCATGGAATCACAGAATGCTTCGGGTTCAAAGGGCCCTTTAAAGGTCATCTAGTCCAATCCCCTTGCAATGAGCAGGGACACCTTCAACTAGATCAGGTTGCTCAGATTCCAGTCCAACCTGACCTTAAATGTTTCCAGGGATGGGGCATCTACCACCTCTCTGGGCAACCTGTGCCAGTGCTTCACCACCCCCATCATAAAAAGTTTCTTTCTCATATCTAGTCTGAATCTACCCTCTTTCAGTTTAAAACCATCACTGCTTGCCTACTGCAACAGGCCCTACTAAAAAGTCTGTACCCTTCTTTCTTATAAGCCCCCTTTCAGTACTGAAAAGCCACAATAAGGTCTCCCTGGAGCCTTCTCTTCCCCAGGCTGAACAACCCCAACTCTCTCAGCCTTTCCTCATAGGAGAGGTGTTCCAGCCCTCTGATCATTTTTGTGTCCCCCCTCTGGACCCACTCCAACAGGTCCACGTCTTTCCTGTGCTGAAGGCCTCAGAGCTGGATGCGGTACTGCAGGTGGGGTCTCACCAGAGTGGAGTAGAGGGGCAGAATCACCTCCCTCGACCTGCTGATCATGCTTCTTTTGATGCAGCCCAGGATATGGTTGGCTTTCTGGGCTGCAAACGCACATTGCCAGCTCATGTCCAGCTTTTCATCCACCAGTACCTCTATGTCTTTCTCGGCAGGGCTGCTCTCAATCCCTTCATCCCCAGCCTGTACTGATGCCGGGGGTTGCCCTGACCCAGGTGCAGGACCTGGCACTTGGCCTTGCTGAACTTCATGAGGTTCACATGGGCCCACTTCTCAAGCTTGTCCAGGTCCCTCTGGATGGCACCCTGTCCCAAAGGCATGTCAACCGCACCACACAGCTTGGTGTCGTCTGCAAATTTGCTGAGGGTGCACTCAATCCTACTGTCTATGTCAATGGTGAAGATATTAACAGTACAGTACTGGTACAATAAACAGTACCGGTCCCAACACAGACCCCTGAGGGACACCACTCATCACTGATCTCCATCTGGACCTTGAGCTGTTGAGCACTACTCTCTGGATGTGACCATCCAGCCAATTCCAGCTCACAGACACGCTCCTGGAGGAACTGTCAGTAGGGTTTGCTCCTTATTGCCACAGTCCTGATGTGTGTATAGAACCGGCATTGTCTGTTTTAGGTCTCTATTTAGGTCAGCAGGGATTTAAGAAAGCATACAGACAAAGTATTTAAGCAATATTTTTACTGCTCATCTTGTCATTCGTTATCAGGTTGGTAGTGAGGAAAAAATGGAAGCACAGCTTTCAAAGGTTTGCTTTATATGGCTGTAAGTAAAATAAAGAATGAATATCTCGGCATACCTTCTCCTTGTTGCCTCAATGATATAGAATATTCCAGTTGCAAGACCCTTTGAAGAAACAGTCAGTTACAATTGTAATAATAATAACCTTATGCAATAACTCATAATCGCAATAGATATAAAAAGCAAAAAATATGTAATTACTTACACTTAACAGTGCCCATCCTCCTTGGATGGCTGAGGCCCATTCAAAACCCAGCTTTTCATTTAGAAGTCCTCCCAGAGTGGGACCTGCAAATGCCCTGCAACAAATCAAAATGAGGTATCGGCATCCCAAACAAAAAAGAGATCATATTCTCAGAGAACTTTTTTGTTGTGTTTTGTGGCCTCCCACCATTGATTCTCTCTCCTTTGTCAACAAAGAGATTGTCTTCCACAGACCTAACCTTCCTATAATCCACAATAAGTATTAATTCTTTGTTTGCCATGGGCCCAGTAAACCTGTCTAGTTACTTCCTCAGCTGGAAATAGGGTCCACAACAGAAAGCAGAACGCACTCTTTTCTGTATCTGGAATAGCTTAGAGGCCCCATTAAGGACCATATTCTAAGAAGGCACCTACACCAATCCTATCATAAAAGAAATTTAAACTCTCATCCCGCAAAATGTAAACCTGCCAAACTTCAAGACGAAAGACCGGTGGATATAGGCAGGTGGGGAAGCACATTGTGACAGACGTGGGCACTGCAAGGTTAAGCTGTATGTAACTGCCCTGCAGCGTCATGCCCATCTCAGAATGCCAGGAAAGGTTATGCAGCTGCTGTCATTTTATGAAACATCTTACATGATATGGTCTCTCGCTACAGAAAGGGACAAAACTGTGTAAAACCAGAAAGACTTCCTGGAAGCAAGTCACATAATAAACCCAAGTTTGATAACAGCATAGAACTGGGGTTTGGTATCTTTATACTATCTGTATCTGTACTGAACCCTATGCCAAATAAACAGGACAGCTAGAACTTCAGTTAGCTTGGAAAAAATCGTGCAAATTTGTACCACTGAAACCCACCTGCAGCCACAGAGGACTACAAGGACAGATAAAAAATTCCTGGAAGTGGCTTTCAATAGGGGGACTCTGTCACTTCCCACTGAGTGACAACTCTGAAGGGTCACTCAGCCAGTAGCGCCTTTCACTCATTTCTGCGATGACCACTGGGTAATAAACACAGACACACTCTGCTAAGCTACACAGGCACAGACCTTAAATAATGGCTGTGGTGGAAAGAGAAGATAAGATTCTACCCTAAGCTATTCCAGACAAAAGGAGGAAATGTAGAAAATGAAAGAGGAAGAACAGAATTAGTCAGGAGCAGATACCTTCTAGCTCACTCCATATGGGTGGACTTAACTTTGTAAAAAATTAGGGTCCACCTCTCTCTGTATTAAGCACTAAATATTTCAGTGACAACAAAAATGACAACACAGAAGTGCAAGCTAACATCCACTTAATCACTAGAGCTTTTTGATATGCAGGGCAATACATTTCAAGACGACAAGTTCAGAATCCATTCCCTTTTTGGGTAAAATGTCCACCAGGCACCTGTTTACCAAGAACCTTTTGAATCAAGGTCAACACAATGACTGCAATGCAAGACTTCTGGTTGTAACGCAGCAGGCTTTCATGTGGTAATAGCATAGAACAACCAAACACTCATAGCTTACAAAAAGGTGACTGTATACCTACCCAAGAGACCACATGGCATTGAAAAGCCCAGACACCAGTCCCAGCAGACTCAGACCTTCTTCAAATCCATTCTCACTGCAGAAAGACCAGTCAGAGTAGTACAATACATTACTGTGTCTCAGTCTATAGCCTTCTCCTATAGAGAGTTTCTCCCCTCCTTTTAATTTACACACAACATAAATACTTAACAAGCAGAAGCGTACAGTGGAATCATGTCTGTTTACCCAGTACTTTCTTCTTTGCTGCCTCTCGGGAGGACTGCAGTGCTACTCCTCATCTCTGATGTCTTCCAAATAGATTCCTAACATCACACCATCACTCACTCCCCATGTTTCATACCACAAGTGTAAAACAGTGACAGGTGGTTTTTAAGAAGGAAAGACTTTGTTCCAAGAGGAACATACTAGTAAGAGTAAATCAAGACCCTTCCTAGGTCATTACTCCCAAGCCTTGAGTACTTTGAGCAAGTATGACTCCTGTAGGTCCAGCTGTTAAAACCAATGCAGCCTGAAAATCCAGTGAAAACTGCTTGCTATTAATCATCCTCAGAAGCTGAAATAAATCCTATGTATATGAAACCAAACACAGGTCACCCCATGCTATGACACCCAAAGTCTGATAGACTTCAGTGTGTTCATAATACTCAGGTACACATTTACAAAATTACATTTGGAGTATAATCACCGGGGTGCTCATTCAGAAAAAAATAAGACAAAAGACTAGTAGAAGCATTTAAGTGTTACTTGCTGCCTTTGTCTCAAAAACAGGGAAAAAAGCCACACCAAAACCCCACTTCATATTCACACCTGAAAATTAGTTGCAGTTTCCTACTGTCAGGAACATGAAAGATGTGTGGGACAGAGTTACTTACTATGCACAGTCCAGTATCTCTGGAAACACTGGGATAGCACTCATGCCAAGGGAAAAGCCAATCAAAACCAGCACCAGCACAAACATCCACAGCTGACTGAAAAAGAGGCATTTAAAAGAAGTTAGCTGCTGAAGACTCTTTTCAAGTAAGGACCCCGTTTGTCTGAAGGCTGTTGTATCAGCTCTCCATGACTCACCAGAAAACTAGGTTTCTTGAAGCCAAAAAGAACTCTACTTTAATTGAACACTAAGACTTGAAAAGTACAGTTCTATGCTTAAAAAAAGACTTTGTAAAACGATTTTAAAATCCTGTGCTCAATTTAAGTATTTCCTTATAAAATGCAGTTCATTTTAAGAGAAGCACATAGAGAAGAGGTAGACGGATGCGCTTAACTCACCAGTACCTACGTCCAAGCTCCAGACTTGGTTTGTTGCACAAGTGAAGGATTTTGCAGCTAAAATATTGTAGCCTAATACATTATAACCAAATAGACTTAGCTAAAGAAAAGAATGTTGAAGATTTTACTGGTTTCTTTTTCTCACCAGCTCAGATGTATGAACTCACCAGTTACAAATGTATGATCTTCTTTAAAAATTAGAAGTCTAGGAGGAAGGATTTGACTAATTCTGCACATTAGCAAGCCTATCATCATCTTTAACAGAGTATGTAACCTAGGACAAATGGACTGTACAGCTGTTTTGTAAATGCAGCAGAGTGTTTTGCTGTGAATTAACTTGAGAGATATGCAATGCAGTGTTCAGGTGCAACTGACATTGTCTTTACTTAGCTAGCTGAAAACAAAGCTATAATCTGGCATTTTCCTCAGTAAGCTATATACAGAGACAAGACAAATCAATACTGCTGCACAGCCATGCAAATGAAATAGAGAAAATTGAAAAATAAGACAAAGAGAACTTTGTTTTGCTGCACTGGAAATGCCACAGAATTGGGAGGAAACGAAAATAAAAAGCAACATTCTTCCCACCATACACATTAACATGAGCAAACACAGTTAACAGTAAAAAGCAAAGGAAAAGGATCTATTTTATGAAGCTGTAAAATCTCCATTTTCAGATGCTTCCACTGCTTCACATTCATAGTCTCATGTTAGAAGTTAAAAAAAACCTGTTTCATGGTCAGAAGTGCTAATTATAGACTTGTGGACATACATGACTATGGTCATGATGGCTATCACAAAAACATCATGTAAGGGGACAGGCATAAGAAGAGGCAGTTCTGTACCTTTCAATGTGTAGTACAGGAGCAGGTCCTAACATGAAAAAGCACAGTGCTGTCATTAAGCCTCCAGATACCAGCAGCCACTTCCTGAGGTACTATGAAAGAAAAGGAAGAGGTATGTAATTTAAAGATGTGAATTTGTAATGTAACTCTTTTGTCTTTTTTAATGCCCCTCTTCTAAACCTTCATCTCCTGAAAAGTACGGCTCCTGTAAAGACCATCATTACACACAAACTGGGAATTCACAATTTCTCTGCCAGTTCAGAACATCATCAAGAAACACTGAATTCATGTTTCCTCATGACCAATGCAATCACTGGCAGCAGCTGCTTAATACAGAGATTTCTTTAGGATACTGAGTAACAGTGTTTCTCTGTTAGCAAAGTATTTTAGGTCTTACTTTTCCTTAGTATAAGAAATATCATGCAGCATTGCATGTAATTCTCATGTACAAAGGCCATTATTACTTTGTGTCAGGAAAAAACACTGTCAGAAAACTGGCAATGTCCTTCATGCACAGCACTGACAGTGTAGGTTCCCTTGATCAATTAGCAGTGGCTATAAACCAGGCAGTTTTAAGTGTATTACTGTCAAAGTCTCTTTCTATGACGCAGTTAAGAGCTAGAGAACCATAGCCAGTCAATGAGCTGATCTAATTTGGATATTACACTTTTCAAAAGATAAAGTCAATACAGCTACCCAGAATATCTTCACGCCTCTTCTCAAAAGCTGATAAAATTACATGTGGTCAAAAGCATGGATAACTGGGACATTTTCCCACTCTCCATTCCACATTGGCTAGAAATAGATTGTGCTTAGTCCACCAGAAAAGCTCAACACATTTCAATTACAGGTTACTTGTCCAACATCCTTTACTATTTTGGACGTTCTTGTACTACCTGGACCTTGCAAAAGAGACCTTCAGGATGGCAGTATTCAGTGCACATGCAGGGTCCTGAAAGACAAATCCCTTTACAGGACCAGGCCTACATCCATTGCTTCAATATGGAAAGTCCTTCAGCTTTAACTAAATGCAGAGAGTGCTTTACTAACCCTGCACAAACAGCAGGGTAGTACTTACTGGCAGTTTGTCACTTAGGAGTCCAAGGAGCGGAGAAGACAGGGAGTAAGAGAGTGCCAAACCGAGGAATACCAAGCCCACATAACCAGCTGGTAGTTTGAACTACAGAAAGGAAGACAAATAAAACAGAAAACAAAACATCAAACCATACATGCTACGTTCATTAAAGGACAATCCAAGAATTATATGTTAGGTCAAAATACTGAAATACATGATATTAAGTATTTTACTGATACCATACAGAGGTTTTTCAAGTATTTGAAGTCATCAGCAGAGCTCCAGTTTCCTTCCACTTCCATTTCTAAGGATGGTGTGAAAACACCTGACACAACTGTACTCGGAGAAAGCCTAAATAATCTCAGGAGGAAACACTATGCTCTGTCCCTGCACCAGCACACTGGATTCTAACATTAGTATCTGGCACATTTGAAACATACAGTTCAGACACTGAAATTTAGATGGATTTAGTCTTTACCTCTCTAATCTTTCCACTTAGAAAAGCATAAATACTGTAGTCATCCACTGCTAATCAGTGCATCTTAAAAGTAAGTAGTGCTATAAAACACAACTCTGGCTTTTCAACCAAAGGATGATTTTTATGAAAATGAGTAAGGGCTTTTTGCAAACACCCTGAGGTCTACACATTCCTAATGCAGAGACACGTTTCTATACTGAAACAAAACGTGTAATGAACCAAAAGCATCCTAGTCTCTCAAATGAGTGCTTTAACTACCAGTTAGAAGGTATTCCAAGATGTTTCATGTGGCATGGACTACATAAATATTCACTATTTCCTTGCCATATGCAAGCACATGATAATAACTCTAATTTAGTGGTTACAACACCTGCCAAGAAGGCTACAGCCCTTTCACATCAAGTATCTGTTAGCACAGAGCAGATGGAAAGCAGAAGAGCCACATCAGTTTGCAATATTCTACAGCGGAATAACTACAGCTCCCTTCTGGGTGGTGGAAGACGTACATTCACATCTCCAGTGATGTAAGATGTTAACACCAAGTCTCCTTCACCCTGGATGAGTGTTCGAAGTACTGGACTAGAGAAACAACAAGTAAGAGCACAACCACCTGTGAAATGCTATTCCCTAGAACAATGATTAATTAATAAACTGCTCAAAAAGCATTGCTTAATTTCACACAGGAACAGAATGTTAAACTGTTTACCTCAAACTCATTACATTAAACACCATGGGGAAAATAAATACATGAAGTAGGAAACAAATAAATAAATAAATATTAACATAAATAAAAACTAAATAAATAAAACAGCATTTGCCTTTTTAGTGAGCGAGTGAAGAAGTCAGCTAGCAGGCTACATCATTGCAATCAGTTTAATTTTGGCATTGCTGTAAGAGAAGGCAGAGCTGAGACATCATGTCCCTGAAAACAAATGTCCACATCAAGAGATACAGCACTGTCAGTGACTGTTGCAATTTTACAGAATTTGCTTTCAGAAAGGAGGAAAAAGTCCCTTGTTTACAAAACCAGCTGCTATGCCCTGTTCAGAGAAGGTATGCTGCTGTTGAAAGCCAATTAAGTGGAAAAAACACATTTTTAAAGGCCTGACATTTCCTCATTTTCAAAGTTACTGAGACCCAGCGGCAACAGATGGCATCCAATGGAAACTGTGATTTGTCAGTACTGTCGAAATCAAGTTATTTGGAAATCATATTATTAACAGTAAATTAAAGCAGTGTAGTTGGATAAGGCTTAATTCTGTTTAGGATATTTAAACCATATTTGTGACCAGTTATTTACTATTTAGCAAGTCAAGACCTCCCTGCATGTTAAAAGGACTTACCTTCTTTAGGATAAATAGAGACATTGTGGGATCCAAAAAGCCCAAGCATGCACTTAGAGAAAATATAGTAAGACAGAGTAGTAAGACTTTCGGCAGAAGAATGAGCTTCCAAAAGGAGTCCTTGCTAGGGATTGAATCTGTTTCAAGAGAAAAGGGGGGAAATTGCATTATTTTCAGCAGCATGAGCTCATGACTGATCTTCTTGCTTTAGAAAATAAATCAGTATTTCCCTTTTTCTAGTCCTAATACTCTTGTTATCTAACAAATCAAAGTCAATAGTAGACTATTGTGCACTACACTATTTTTATATTAAAAACCCAAATTTGATAGGTGAATAAAAGAAGTACACAATTTAGATTCCAATACTGCAAATCCCCAACTTGAAAAGAACAGAAGCATGTACTATTCCCAATTATGTGAAAATATGGCTACTTCTCTGTTAGTCCTTATACAATGAAAATCTCATGGATACGTCCCAACTTAAAACAACACACACACATGCATGAACTATTCATATCCAATCAGAGAAACATGCTTTGAAAGTAAAATAAGAAGATTGCTATTTATCAGTTGAGATCTGTCTAAATTTTTAAGCAACTAGTCATTTGGGTCTCCTACATGTTCAATTTGTACTCCAGAGAGGGAGCTTCTTTCAGATATCATGGTTAGATGTCATTTCTAAGGCAGGCTCCCTTCCTGATGCTGTTGGTGCTTTAATAGTTGAATGTGATCTCAAAGTTCATTGAACTAAAAGTTCATTCATTAGCATCCACCAGCTCAGAGCTAACATTTATTTAATGTAATTTCAAATTGGCTAGTAATATCATGACTCCATACAAATTTCAGTGCTCAGGGAGGTGGGGGGGAAGCCAGCAGTAGCATGGTTAAGCACTGTAAGTTTCTTCTAAAAGCCAATATATATATAAGTTATTCTCCAAGGTTTTCATATTTAAGAAGAAAAAATATTTTTTAAAATGTATTTTAAAGTTACTAGTTTTTATTCTAGGAAAGACTAACAGCACTGTAACCTTGCAATTACAATCTTGTGTGAAGAATTATCTTTAAGTTAACTTTCTGTCCAAGCAGGACCATCTAAAATTTAATCAAACTTATAAGACCTCCAGCACTTCAGTTAAACCCCTCACTTATTAACTTTAACATTCTTTCATGTTAATCAGATCCTGCATCATTCAGTACAAATAAACCTTTTTTTTTCTCCCTGTAATTCTGTTTTTCTTCCCCTCTGTTACCCCTCAAACACATCAAGTTCTCTTGTTTTAGGCAAAGCCTATCTCCAGCTTTTCTTCAACTAGCTGCAATGACAAGCTGATACAATGAAGACACAACTGATCCTTTACAAGCCCTGAAGCTAAAGAGAGAGAAGAAAACAAAAATTTATCTCAGTTTACTGCCACAGAGTTCTTAGTGTTTGCAGAGATGGGCATGAAGTGTTGGATTCATTCCAGGCCATCCGCACACATTAATTTTAGTTCACATTAAAACACGGGCCTGATCAAGAATTCAGCTAGAGCTTTGCCCTCTGAGTTGTATCAGACCTCAGAAACTGGTATTTTTCTAAAACACAGTTATATACATGAGAAATTAAGGTAAGTGAAAGAGACAGGAAGAAGGGTGCTTACCATATTTTGGTAATATGCACATATTCACAGGCACCAAGACCAACACTACACATCCCAGTGTAATGAAAGGGACCTCATAACCAAATGATTGATACAAAAAGCCACCTAAAGGCGGGCCCAGCACCAGTCCGAGTCCTGTAAAAATTTCAAGGCTGCCCTAAAGGATGAAAAAGAAAGCAAGCAAAAAAAAGAATGTGAGAAACTCTAGTGTTTTGTAAAAGCAATCCATTTTTCTGAGGAGCAGCACAACATCGGCTAGTGAAAAGAAAAAGGCACTGCATCACTAAGGGGGGTAA
>NW_010972886.1:4998227-5002222 GCF_000737465.1 Haliaeetus leucocephalus | reverse complement strand
CCAGCAATTCATCATATTGTGGGTACTCAGCTGCAACACTAGTTTTTGCACTTACCAGGACAGTAGCTATATTATTGGGAAATGCCTTTGCAAGGATTGAAAACGATGCTGTCATTGCTGCTGCAAAACCTATTGCATCCATTGCTCTTACTAAAAAGCACAAACTGATGAACATTGGTCCACTTGGCACCTTGTCCAGCATTCTAATAAAAAACAAAACAAAACAAAACACCAAAATAGTAAATGGAGATCTCTCAGGATGCAACAAGTCATCTACTAAAGGCTCTGCAGCGTCATTTCTTACTCATTAAAGGACACAGTTACAAGACACTCAATGCTTTCTATTGCCACATCTTTTTGAATTCCATCAGTGAAGTATTCAAACTCTACCAACTATTTCTGGCAGCTTTCTCCTTTTCCCCTTTCTCTGGTGGTGAAAAGAGCACAAAAAACCTAACCTGTGAAAAACTCCAGAAGTGTTCATTCTGCTTTACAAGGGATAGATAAAAAGTAAAGATGCAAAAAGTTAGGTGACCTAACCAACACCTGAAAGATGTCCAAGAGTTTCCAGTTTTCTTTTGTGTCCCATCTTTTCATATGGATGAAAACGATTAGAAGACAAATGCAACAAAACCAACCAACAAAAATTACTCACCCAAAAAGAATGGTCACACATCCCGAAACAAACATCCCTGCCACAAACATGAATTTTGCTCCAATATGTGTAAGCTGTAAATTAAATACCATTTTTACATGTTACTATTTCAAGTCTAGATCAAAAATCTTTCAAAGTAAGTTACTGTTAAGAAATCAAAACATACGGGCACTTTATAGCGCATGTCAGTAAAAGATCTGGAGACACTGCTCCTGCTGGTGTGCCTTCACGCAATACTGAACCTAAAAATATTCTAAACGGTTAAGTGACTTAACCCAGTTTTCAGAATGGTAAGACAATGATGCAGTTAACTATTTCACAGCACTACGCTGCAGCTTCTGCAGAGCAGCAGTTTACAGCAGCATTCCTCATTATAAACAAACAGAAAGTAATACATTCCCCCCTCCAGCACTGTCAGTGATGCCAAGTCAGCAATACCTGTCACGGTTATGGCTCAGCAGAGTCAATGGAAGCTGATTTTTAAAGCAAATTTGTCACAGCCTTTAATAGCACAAAGCTTTGGTGTAGGAAGCACGGTAGCTTCAGGCTTCCCGTTCATTACCAGCGAAAGGACCCCACCTTACTTCATTTCAGACGCCATCATCAGGGTGAAGGATGACAAGAGGCATGCCGTAAAGCTAACTCAATCCCGTAACAAAGTACACCTGAGCTTCTAATCCCATGCTGTAACCTCCCCTAAGGACAGCAGCTATTTTAGACTCTTTTCTTGTTCGGGCCTGGACAAAGTCCCTGAATTTCAGACATTATTACTAAAGCCCATATTTTGCCAAGTTTCACTGAATCCCTCAGTATTTCTGATTGCTGGACTATCCACCTCTGTTGGTGCTCACTTCACCTGTCTGCAGTGAGGATGGAACACTCACTCACTCTCTCCCCTGCAAAGTCCTCGGTGAGGGTTGTGCCATAGTTGAATGCCATCACAGGCACCCAGATTGCACTTACCAGTGGCAATTGTGTGACACCTTGATGAGCCACCTCACCACCAGAGAAAATCATTCCCCATGAGGTCAGCAAAGAGACTGCCCAGCCAAAGAAAGAGAATACTGTGAAACTGGAGCAGCCCCAGCTTAGGGTATGATAAAGAGCAGCCCTAGCCAAAAATGCATAGCCAGTGGTGCTCCAGCATATAAACAAACTGTTACATAATTTATTTGTAATTTCTCCAGCATGAGAAAATCCTGAATCTGTGGGAAAAGAGAAGTTTCAAGAACTGGAGACACTTATATTACTGTATAATGAAGTGGAAGGGGAAACAGTTAAGCAACAGAGAGTCATAATAAGAGGAAATGTCAGAAAAAGACAACATACCAGAAAAGAAGAAGGGGTGCAGCTAATTAAAGAAAAACAAAACAAAACAAACCACCTTAAGAACAGCACCAACGGCAAACAGAATATATAAGTAAGTGCAACAAACAAAATGGGGAGTAGGGGGAAAGGAGGTAACAGAAAGGAGAACTGATCAGCAGATTACTCTGAAGCAAACAGAACAGTTAACCAGAGAAACAAAACAGCTACATGTCCGCCACCCCATGCTACCCTCAAAAACTGGAGAAGAGTAATTTTTAAATTGTACTGACAAGACTTAGATCAGATTCAGACTGACTGGCCAGGCTCCAGTTACTGCAGACACGAGCCTGCAGGAGTGCTACTGAAGAGATAACTCTTTTCTCAGCTTTAGAGAACTGTCTTCATGTACGAACCCATGTCATCACAGAAATAAGTTCCAGCTTCAATTATACTTACATAATTTCCCAAGATCAAAGAAGTCCAGAAATTGACCAAAGCAAAACATCCAAAAATCAGGCCAACAACGGTGTTACTGGCACCTTTTTTTTCTGCCTGCAAAAAAAAAATCACAATTGTGTAAAGATGGAGGCAAATTCTTGAGGTGAATAACATTCACGCTTAGTTTTAATTCTCTATTAGTGCAGTTACAAAGCAACTTCCTTTCTCAAAGGCAGTAGGGGCTCATAAGGTAACAACACAGCAGTTTAAAGACATGTTGCACTTCTATTTAAGCTATATGTAATCAAGGGAAAAGCAACGTTCATTCCTCAATGAATGAAAACGCTGCGCTGCTTGCCAAACAGGTGACCAGACTTGATACAGGTGGCTTCAACTGGTGTGCAATGGAGCTAACTACAAAGTTTTGATCCCTCACGTGGCAAGAGGGCAGTGAACAGAGATAACTGTTATCTTCATTGTATCATGCCTCCCCATAACAAGCACCAGGTAAATTTTTGACTTATCCAGCTGGCAAAATACACTTAATTGGGTACAAGCAGTACATTGGAATATTTAGAGCAAAAATAACCTTAACGTTTCCTCGATAATACTTGGGAACAACTTGGCCATGAAAGAAATGGACTTCTGCTGCAAAGGCACCATGACCATTTTTGTTTTCATCCTATATTTAAACATTGCATTGACTCAACACAAGCAGAGATTTTTTTTTTTTTTTCCACCCCTCCAGGTCCTAAATCAGGAAATTTAACGCAGTGAATGACAGCCCAGCATGAGTTAACAGCAAGACAGATATAAATAAAAAGTCATTGAGCGGCTAAGGCACTGAAATGCAAGTCAGGACACAGGCAGAGTTTTATCTCAGCTCTACTACCAACTGCTGTGCAACACTGGGTAAAAACCTATTTCACTTCTCCAAGCATCCATTTCAACTTTTATCTCATTTCATTAGTTTGCCGTTTCCTCTGCAACCACAGGGAAGATTAAATTAGTCCATGGACAGGATCCAGGTCACTGTTACATACACTCTAAACTACTTTAGCCAGTATCAGGCTATCACTACAAATTCCCACAACTGAAAAGTCTAACTCGGAGCTTACACACAGCCATAAAGGTCCCCCAGTGTTCAAGATCCTTTTAAAAGTTTCAACGTGCAAAACATAATCTAAAGAGTAGCTGGCTAAACTGTTCGCTTACCTCCGAAGGGAAAAAGGGTCCCAGGATTGAATAGCATATCATGGAACTGAAGTTTATAGAAGCTGTTGCAGCCATCGTAAAGAGCTGCTCTCTAGTAAGCCTTCTGGATTCCTCACCAAGCGCTTCTGGCACGCCATCCTCTTAAAATACAAAAGAAAAAACCGTACTATAACCCGGCAGGCGGAAACACAATCTGCAGATCAGGCTTGAAAATCAAAACCCGCACTGCACGTCTGCCGTCCCGGCTCCGGGGAATTAAACCGAGGCGCACCCCTTTTTCCCCTCACGCCGGAGGGCAGCCTCGGCCGCAGAGGCAGCGCGGTCCCCGGCGGTGCCAGCCTGCGGCCGCCCCCCGGCCCACCCCGCAAGGGCGCGGGCT
>NW_010972886.1:4997912-4998206 GCF_000737465.1 Haliaeetus leucocephalus | reverse complement strand
CGCTCCCGGCCCGGCTCCGCGCCCACCGGTGCGCCTGAGCGCACGCCCCGCGGGGACGGCCCCGGTACGCGGCACCGCGGGACTCGACCCCGCGGAGAAGCCGGCCCCATCCCCTGCGCGCCCGCTCCCTTTCCCAGCGCAGCGGAGCGGCCCTTCAGCCGCAGCTGTCCCCCGGGCACCGGCGGGGAAACGCCGGGCGCCCCTCGCCTCGCACCTGCGGCCTGCTCGCTCCCCGCGCCGTCCGCCGCCCGGCTGCCCATGAGGGAAGGAGCGCCACGGCCGGAACGGCCGGCA
>NW_010972886.1:4977360-4997902 GCF_000737465.1 Haliaeetus leucocephalus | reverse complement strand
GCCGGGGGTTGCTGCGCCCAGCGGGGACTGACTGGCAGCCCGGGCGGGGAGAGCGCCGAGAGCGACGGCAGGCGCCGGGCTTCGGGCGGTCCGGTAACAACCTGCGGGCTTCCAGGGTAGGCTGCACGTCTGGCCGAGGGGAGCTGCTTACTTACGGGACCTGGTGAAACACGAAGCGCAGCCCGTGCTCTTGGGAGCGCGGCTTCGACAGGTTACAGGTGAAGGAAGCCGAGGAGGCAGCGGACAAAGCTGTCAGGGGGACGAGTGCGTACTTGCTTGAATACAACTATAACTCGCCCGGACGCCAGAAAGATGTTTCTGACAGGTAGAGCAAGAGACATTATAGAAAAGCCTCACAACGGAAGTCTAAATCCCACCTGTATTAAAACAGGAGCTCAAAGAGCTTGTGAATATTATGTTATGGCGACTGCTTGGGCCTGGGGGAGCTGGGGTCGGCGGCCCGAGAGGTACATCCCACCTGGTGCAGCGAAAAGAAGTTTAGACTGCTGGTAAAGGAGGGGTCGGCTCCTGGGACTCTGCCTTGCTACAGCTGACCTTCCCAGCTGCTCTCCTGAAAAAGTAGCCCCTTTGGCCCAGCTTCACTCTCTTAAGATTCCTCAGGGGTGGCTGGCAGTTACTGTAGGACTGCCCGTTTGCCTTGTAAGCACAAGCGTTCATCTGATTTAAAAGAAGCAGCTAGGTCTCTCTCTTCCGTACCAAAGGGAGATTCAGGATGGCTTCTTAGGACTGGTAGACCAAACAAGATCAATGATCACCTACACAGCCTCTAGCAAGTTACAGGGTTCCTAAAACAGTAACAGAAGAGCTGAATGACAAAAGTTGTCACAAGAATTAATAGCTATAAACTGGCCAGGAGTAAATTCAGGCTGCAGACGAGGAAGAGGTGATAAAATTAATCCATTTGGCACCAGTTTCTATCGCGAGGGGAGGAAAGTGAGGACAGAGATGAGGCATGAGCTGGGGACCTCTTCCAAATGTAATAAAAGACAGACCACCTATTGCTTGAAGAGAAAAAACAGTAATCACTTCTTAAAAGCACTACTTTAACTAGGCCATCAGTATTCCATCTAGTCACCAGTTATAATATTAAGATGCATAATAAGGACATTTCAGAGCAAAGGTTGCCATGTACCTAACTTTAGAATCTCACACTCCATGTGACAGGAAAAAGCAGAATTACTTTCTTATCACAAGATTAGGAAACTTAAAAACTATTTAGCAGCCACAAAGAACAACAGCCCCATATTCCTTCGCTGAAGCCTATTTTGACAATATATTTTGTGTGGCATATATTATGGCTGTGAAGTTGAAAAATCCCTAAGAACTACCTTGGTCTTTTCCTGTCTGCTTCCAGAAAAAAGACATAAACATAAATCCTTCTCATAGATACTGCCCCTTGAACAGCCTTACTCCCACCAAAAAAGAGGAAGAACACTTGGAAGTCATTCTGAGTTCACAAACCGATAATAAGAAAAAGGCAATACATGCAAAGCATGACACACAAATAGAGCAAATAAGAGAAACTTGTAGAGAGAGATTAAAATTGCGGTGAGAGAATAAAGCTTTCATTTTTGTGGCTAGAGATAGACAGTCAATTATGTTCAGGAGGTGAAATGGTTTTCACTCCAACTACTTGCCCTTTTCAGTCTAGACTCTCACTCAACAGATTCCTACTTTCAAAACCCAGTCCTCCTCTCATTTATAATTACATGCAAGTAATGAGTAATCCAATAAAACATATGGAGTCAGATTTCCACAAAGTCAGTGCGTGCAGTAGAAGGCTGAAGTGTGGAAGTAGAAGTGATGCACTGTGATCAGCATGAGCTATGGCTCCAATAATTAAACGGGGCTATGAACTCATACGCGCATACAGTTTACTTATGCGCTGCTCATTATTGTCAGAAGAAACTGGTTGATGGAACATGTTTGTTAATTCTTCATATATTCTTCGTAAGCTATCAATATTTGTTAACCTTTGAACTGGGACTCATTACCAGCCTGTCACGATAGTTTTTCAAGTCTAACAAAACTCATGTTTTTAAAAGCATACAAGCCTTTCTTGCTTATGTCATGTCTGCGGCAACTTTAAAATAAAAAGTACCTTTCCTTTCAGATCCCAAATCATATGTAGAATTCGAGCCTTGGAGCACTAGCCCTCTATAAATACTACAAATAGAGTCTACGTCCATTGCTTATGTCCACAAGATAAAAACACATTAAGAACAATTGCTTTAAGGGCAGCTTCCTTCATGGACATCCAGGATATTCTGAAATGCTCAGCACATGTGGGAATATGTATCTCTTATTATTTTTCTATATATTTGTAGAGAACTTAGAAATACTTTTGCATTACAATCCAGAAATCACTTAGCCAGTGCTTATTTGCATCATATTACTATTTCTTTTGCCAGAAGTCATAATGGCTGCACACAGGTATTTGGAAAGAGTTTAAAATGGCTCTAATGTAACCACATGATAACCACATCCTTTGAGAGTCTAGTGCACAATCTGTGGAAGGCAACAAAACCCAGCAAACTGTTTTCTTCAGTTGTTATGACATCAAAGTCTTTCTACTTTTCAAGTCGGTATTGAAATGCCATAGCTTGTCCTCTTTCTGAGACCCTAGAATGGTCTCACCGTACTTTCTCCAGGTGCTTGAAACTCGACGCAGACATCCCTTGCACTCCTGAGTAGCAGCACATACTTGGCTGTTCTGAACCATTACCTGGAGGTGCTTGGAAATACACATCTCTCCCCTCTGGGCTGGTGAGCAGGACTTCTGTGGGAGGGCAAGAAAATGGGTAAAAATAGCTTGCCCTCTATAAAAATCTTTATGATGCAGAACCTTTTTCTAGACTGTGTGACCAGAAAATGAATAAGATGATTGTTTAGGAAGAGTAGTAGTGTGAAATGTGCACTGGTATTACTTGCAAGAAGGCTTCCAACTCGACGTTCCATGGGGCTGAGAAATCATGTCTGTTTTGGAATGAAAAATAGATAATTCAATCTTGTGACATTAGCAGTCTAATCATAGCACATGCCTGTGCTTTTTACTTCTAGAAATAGATGTCAGAGGGAAGTTAGTTTTGCCAGGATTGTTTAGAACTGAAATTCAGAACTGATCATTCAGAGTTTAGCAGTGTCATGGACTTCTCTTGGGAGTTTGTAATACCTGACGCTTTTGCCTGCCTACCTGACTGCCTCACCATACAGTGCCGCTGTCTGAACTACTTACTACTCAGTTCCTGAGTCTCCACAGTTTACAACATGGCACGTAACCTATCACTGCAGTCTGGCAATTTGAAGAAAAGATGGGTCATGGTTGCCGGGGTGAGCCCAGGCTGGAGGTAAAGGTTACCACAGCAAGAGACAAGAGAAACAGAGGAAGCAAAAAGGAGCAGGAAGAGGATGGCTAAGAATGAACCATTATATCTTCACTATAGGACCACTCTTCTGAAAAAGCCCCCAAGTTCATTTGTCATTTTGATCATACAGGGAAAAAAGAGGAAGGCTGCCACCCTGGAAAGGGGGGACAGTCAGGGAGAGTCAGGGAATTAAATGGAGAGCACAGAGGGTAGTAGCTATAACCAAAAGATTTTTAAATATATGCAGCAAGATGGTAAGTCTGAATGGATTGCCCAGAAGAGCAGGCTGGTGAGAATCCAAATTCTTGAGTGTCATGTGACAGCAGCTTGTGGTTACTCTTCCTCTCCCCAAATCCAAGTTTATAGACAGCATGTTATGCTCTTTATAATATAAGCAAATCTTGAGAGGACCTGTCCTGGTTTCAACTGGGATAGAGTTAATTTTCTTCCTAGTAGCTGGTATAGTGTTATGTTTTGGGTTCAGTATGAGAAGAATGTTGATAACTGTCGTGGTTTCAGCCCAGCCGGTAACAAAGGACCACGCGGCCGCTCGCTCACTCCTCCCGCCCCCCTCCGGTGGGATGGGGGGAAGACGGAGGAGAGGAAAAAAACAAACCTGGAACCTCGAGGGTTGAGATAAAGGCAGTTTACTGGAACAACACAAAGAAATTGCAACAACAACAACGGTACTAATGAAAAAGTATACAAAAAGAGTGATGCACCGTGCAACTGCTCACCACCCGGGACCCGACGCTCTGCCACTTCCCCCACCGAAAAGAAGAGCCCACCCCCCGGCCCGCTCCCCCTTTATATACTGAGCATGATGTCACATGGTATGGAATAGCTCCTTGGCCAGTTCAGGTCAGCTGCCCCGGCTATGCCCCCCACCTCCCAGGTTCCTGTAAAAAAAATTAACTCTATCCCAGCTGAACCCAGGACAATAACACACTGATGTTTTCAGTTGTTGATAGGTAATGGTTAGACTAAGTCAAGGATTTTTCAGCTTCTCACGCCCAGCCAGCAAGAAGGCTGGAGGGGCACAAGAAGTTGGGAGGGGACGCAGCCAGGACAGCTGACCCAAACTGGCCAAAGGGGTATTCCATACCATGTGACGTCATGCCCAGTATATAAACTGGGGGAGTTGGCCAGGGGGGACAAATCGCTGCTTGGGAACTAACTGGGCGTCAGTCAGTGGATGGTGAGCAATTGCATTGTGCATCACTTGTTTTGTATATTCCAATCATTATATTATTATTATTATCATGATTAGTTTCTTCCTTTCTGTTCTATTAAACTGTTCTTATTTCAACCCATAAGTTCTACTTTTTTTTCCAATTTTCTCCCCCATCCCACTGGGTCGGGGGGAGTGAGTGAGCGGCTGCATGGTGCTTAGTTGCTGGCTGGGGTTAAACCATGACAGGACCAAGTTCCTCTGCTGGGTCTGGCTGCTCAGTGAAACACGAGGCCAGCATTTGCACTGACACCACCTCAGTCCTCCAGAGCCCAGGCAGGCTCTTGCACTGCATCTGGCAGCTCCTCATTTTCTAGCACTCTGCTTGTTATCCCACTCACCCACCCTCAAGTGCACTAGAAGTACTCTATTAGCACAGGACTGCAATCCTTGGCTTAAACGTCTCATGCCTTGTGGCTGTATGCCAGCATTTAAACTGCCGAGTGCTAAACGGATATCGTAACTCCAAGAGAAAATACAGAGGTGTCCTGGTTTCAGCTGGGATGTAGTTAACTGTCTTCCTAGTAGCTGGTACAGTGCTGTGTTTTGAGTTCAGTATGTGAAGAATGTTGATAACACACTGATGTTTTCAGTTGTTGCTCAGTAGTGTTTAGGCTATAGTAAAGGATTTTTCAGCTTCTCATGCCCAGCCATGGCACCTGACCCAAACTGGCCAACAGTGTATTCCATACCATGTGACGTCCCATCTAGTTTAGGAACTGGGAAGCGGGGGGGCAGGGATTCGCCGCTCGGGGACTGGCTGGGTGTCGTTCGGCGGGTGGTGAGCAATTGCCCTGCGCATCATTTGTACATTTCAATCCTTTTATTACTACTGTCATTTTATTAGTGTTATCATTATCATTATTAGTTTCTTCTTTTCTGTTCTATTAAACCGTTCTTATCTCAACCCACGAGTTTTACTTCTTTTCCCGATTTTCTCCCCCATCCCACTGGATGGGGGGGAGTGAGTGAGCGGCTGCGTGGTGCTTAGTTGCTGGCTGGGGTTAAACCACCACAAGAGGTTAAGAAACTAGCTACTCCTTGTAGGAATCCAGACAGATAGGTGGAGCAGGTGGAGTCGTGCCAACAGAATGCTGAGCTCCTGTTAACACACTGTGCAGCAGAGTGGACTTTCAAACAGGATCACACCCTTCCATTAATTTTTACACACAAACATGTCCACTTGCTATGCAGTACCAACATTTCAATACAGAGTTCAGTGCTAATGCAAACCTCCCCTTTACACATACATAACTTTTATCTTAGCACAGCTTTGTTTCCTCACAACTGTGCTAGAAAAACTGTTTTTGCATCTTGTATTTCTACAATATCAGATTATAATTTGACTGTGATTATCACTTCCGCTGTAACACAAATCTTTCAGATGTGCATACTTCCATCTCCTGGACAGAATATATATTGCACTTATCTAGCAATACTGATCTGTCTTATGGCTGACTAAGGGCTTGTTATCCTTTGATGACCTTGAAGGAGATAGTGGTTTATTGTCCCACTCAGTACAAAACCTCCTCTATAGATTAGGTGCCTTTGGGGCTTTTTAAGGAGCACGGGAAGATTAAGTGATTGATGGGTATAGGGAAGAACGTTCTCCCTGAGGAGAGTGAAAGAAGGGGGGCACTACAATTTGTGTGTGTTTGCATGCTTTCTGGGGTCTGAGCAGTACGAAGGAAATTATATGTTCCCACTTCTTGTGCAGGAAGGGAGAAGCCACGGACAAATGTCCCACAGGAGCTCCTAAATGAGAATACCTGGCTTGGTGGTTGCAACCCAGTGGGGTATTGCAACTGAGGTTGCAGTTCAGAGTTTCAAGCAGTATATGGCAGTAGCTGGAGGTGGCCATATGCACCTTGGAGGCTGTCAGCGTGAGTAACGGGCAAGGTCGTTCCTGCTGGCTTTGCCCTTGGTAGCTCGGAGCGCAGGGAGAGAAGTGCCCTCGCACTACGCTTCCATCTCAATGACTGTTTTTCAGAGGGCTGTGGTTAGCTTCTGCCCCTTCTAGATCTCTGCAACATAAAGGGTGCGTACTTGCCTGCCTCAGAGGTGACACTAGCAGGGAGAGGGCGAGCTGGAGCCTGGGAGCGCTGCAGCCGCAGCCCCCAGCCAGGCCTCTCCCCTGTGCTGCCAGACCTTGAGGCCTGCGGGGCAGTTCTGAGCTAGCTGAGGGGTTTCCATTTTCCCTCTCTGTCCTCCCCTGCCCTCACCAGCCCCGGTGGGCCGCTTTGTGCACCGTGTCTCCTCACTACCTGGATTTAGCCTACAGCCTGCCGCTTGACGATACCGGGCAGGTCAGAGGAGGACATACCATAGGAGAGGTGACCCACACATTGGTGACAAACGTGTCTGCGTTAGCCACAAACCGCGGCTATCAGTATTTGTTACCTATTTTTGTTGTATTTTGCCGCTACGTATTTTTTACAAAGATGGCACTATGTAGACCACCCAACGGTCACACTGTCAAGTCTGAAACAGATAGGACGGACACAGCCCCACGGAGACTGACAGCACCTGAGCAAGCAACGCGCCTGCACTGCGGGTCAGTGGAATCACTTGCACGAGCACCTGAGAGGAACGGGAACGTGCAGTTGCGCTTTTCAGATTTCAAGGTTACAGCCGAGTGCTGTATTTAAGGGATTTAAGGTTTGTTCCCCATCTGCCTCCAGGCTGCCAGGGATCGCGGAACGGTGCCGTCTGAAGCCAGACCGCCTTAGCAGCAACTGGGGCACGTCCTGCCCTGGGGAAGACGACGGGACGCGGCCCCGGCTGGCCCCTAGCCGGCTCCTGCAGTTGGCTTTCCCCGCAGGAGGCCCCGCCGCCGGGCCGGACCAGCTCTGGCACCGAGGGAGGGAAGAAGGCGGGAGGGAAGGCGGCCCCGCCGCCGCCATCTCCACGGCTCCGCGGGGGCGGGCGAGGCGGCGAATCAGGCAGCGCCGCGGACAGCCGCCGCGCCCGCGCGGGCTGGGGTCCTCGCGCGCTATAAGAGCGTGAGGCGGAAGGCCCGCCCCCTTTTTCGCTGGCGGCTCGCGGCGGTGCCGGGGTTTGTTAGCCGTAATGGCGCCGGGGCCTGCCGGGCTGAATCCCCGCCGCCGGCGGGGCATCGCGGCGGGAGCGGGCCGGGGGGGGGGCCCGGGGCGGCCGGCGGCACTCACCGGGGCGGCCTGTGTCTGTATTTGCAGCAGGAACCCGGGCGGGAACAGCACCCACCGAGAGCGCCATGGCCGAGGAAGGGTGAGCGGGGCCGGGGCCGTTGGGGGCGGCGGGCGGAGGGGCCGCGTCTCGCCTGACCGCGCCGTTTCGCGCCGCTCCGTGTCGGGCCTTGCAGCTTCGGCCGCGGGCGGGCTGCCTGCGCAGGCCCCGCCGTAGTGCTGCCGCACGCTCTCCGCTGGCGAGAGGCTGGGTGCTTGGCGTGGGGTCTGGCTGGCAGGGTCGCTGTGTGCCCGGCTTCCCCCTCTTTGTAAGGGAGCGCGGAGAGCGCGCAGCTGGCTGGCTTCCGGGGAGGATTTAATCTCTTAGTTTCTTTCAAGTTCACCTTATTTCAGTTTCTCCCTTGGCTTAGTTCTTGAGCTTGCTTTTTTTCAGTGTTTTCTGTAATGATTGGGATGGTTGCAGGTGAATGAGAAGCTTTTGTTTATAGTTTTAAGATGGCGGCACGATCAGGGCAATATCTGTCTTCTCTTTAGCATTACTGCTGGAGGTGTAATGGATGTTAACACCGCCCTGCAAGAAGTGCTGAAGACCGCACTTATCCATGATGGCCTAGCTCGTGGTATTCGTGAAGCAGCCAAAGCCTTGGACAAGTAAGTGTTGCTTTTCCATTTTGTCTATGGTGAATAGCAAAACTGGGTGAGGTGTGTTGTGATGAGGTATGCGGACCTCATACAGTGGTCGCCTTGTCCAGATGTTCAGTTGAAAGCTTTTGCAAGACCATGTTTTTCTGCCAATGAGTTTTGTCTTTTGCTATCTCTTCTGGGTCTTTAACTGTGATCTTAAAATACAGATGCTAAACTCGATGATTCACGAATAACAGCATCTAGCGTGTTAGGTTCTGTCTTTTTGTGACCCCAGTGCCATCAAGCTTTTATGTGGGCTGGTTTTGTGAAGAAAATGGAATGGTGCTTGCTGTATGTAGAAATGGAAATCTGGGGCTCAAGAACCTTGTGTTTTAAGAAGTGATAAACTTTTCTCAAAACTTTCTGAGATTTTAATTGGGAGGGTTAATATGTATGTCAGACTCAACCTGTAAGAATAGGTTTAGTTTCTATGAAGAAAAACTGAAATTCATAGCTTGCCTTTGCTTTTTTGCTAGCTTCATTTTTTTGTGTTGCAGCTGTAAATAATTGATTTGGTTACAATATCAAAACAACATTAAAGTTGTCATATATGTGCCAACCATGGTAATTAGTCATGGTTTCTTGGTAGGGTGAAGTACTGTGTGTATATATACACCTGTGTGTGTGTCTGTATATAGGCACATACTTTTAAGAATAGACAGTGCTTAAGTGTAATGCTACAGTGTTTGGGTGATGACTTAACAATTTGTCGGATACCCCTTCACTCACCTTATGAGTGAGAACAGCAGTCTGACAAACCTGTATGCAAAAAGCTTTAAGACAAGGTACCAGATAATGGAAGAGAAATACAACTTAAATGACTGACAGTTAGTTTGTAAGAGTTCTTTTGAGTTCAGCTACAACTTCATATGCTGTGTGTTAAGAGGATGATGTATGTACAAGGTTTATATACATTTGTGTGTGCTGGTCCTTCCTTGGAAATGTTTCTGAAACAGTCTGGTGAAACTCATGATGAAGAAGGCCATAGAGAAAACTGACTGGATTTGCAGTGGTCAAATTACATTAGGTTAAGCATAGAAGACCCATACAGCTCTCTTTGTTGTCAGGTATCCCTTTGGTATTCTTAACATTGTACCACAGTATTCAAAGATCCTAATTAGAATTGGGGCCCTGTCATAACAGCTTCTTTGAACGTAAGTAGAAAAGATTGTTCTGAAGAGCTTATAACAACTTGACGTGGAAATTCAAGCTTTTAATAATTACAGTTCTAATGTTAAATTATTGTAATCTGTGGTATACAAGAAAAAGCAATTTGTAACTTGGTTGCTTTCTGATAGTGACACCATTCTTTATGGGACCTGGTGTTCATCCAGTCATTACACCTTTCTTTAGTGGCTGAGAATTTATTTAGTGGGATTTTTAGAAGCTTTCAAAACTGGACTAGAGTCTGATAATAAAGCTAACAATGTGAAAGTAGCCTGTTATGTATATGAAAAACAAGACGTAGTAGATCATATAAAAAAATCTGTTTAGTACTTCAAAAGCATATGGTGTCTCAAAACCAAAAATTAAACTCAGGAAGTGGTTGTCTAGAAACACACATGCTGAATTTTGTTCTTTGTGATTTAGATTATAAAGAAAGATAAAGCAGTGTTTGAAGTTACATTGGTCAGTTTTCTTTTTTTTTTAGACGCCAAGCCCACCTTTGTGTTCTGGCTTCAAATTGTGATGAACCCACGTATGTAAAATTAGTTGAAGCACTTTGTGCAGAACATCAGATCAACTTAATAAAGGTGAGTGGTGGAGCTTTAGACACAAGTTTGGAACAGTTATCCTGCTTGCATTATAAGCTGCTTGTTTCAGTATATAGAGGGCAGAACCTTTGAAACACTACATTATAGTTCAGTATATGGCTTATCTAAGCAAAATTTCTCTTGGCAGCAGAGATTGTTTTAGCTCTGTGATTGTCATAGAAGCAGTGCAAAAGCTGTGGATGTAAATGGCAAAGGATGTGTATTGGCTATTTTACAAAGTTACATGGGTTTTTGTGTCCTGTATCATAAGAAATGCAAGTGGTCGTGGAGCCTAGGAGGAGTCTCAACATGGTTTTTTCCTTCAAATTAAAATACTTAGCAAGCTGTACAATGATGATACTTTGGCTCCCTCTACTGATACTTGTGAGGAAAGCAGCCATCCGTTACCCAATACTTCTGAGAGTACAGCGGCTTTTTTGCTGAACCTAGTTATGTTAGGAATGGCTAGTTCTAATGTGATGCAATGTTTTACACAGGTTGATGACAACAAGAAACTGGGTGAATGGGTAGGTCTCTGCAAGATCGACAGAGAAGGAAAACCTCGCAAAGTAGTGGGCTGCAGTTGTGTGGTTGTCAAAGTAAGATGATGCTGATTATAGCTTGTTTCTTGACTTGTGAAAATAAGCAGTAAAGATAAGGTTTCTTTAGATAAGGGACTATTAAATAGATGTTTAAAAAAAATAATCCAAGATAATTGCTTTGCATTGTTGATAAACTGCTTCATGTTTATTTAAAATACTCATTTTGTGAGTTAAGGGTTATGTCCTTAAAGTATCTATGCCTACTGGCCAGTAAGCATTAAAGGAGGGATGTTTAAACTAGAAGAGATGAAGTTTTGCTTCAGAAGAAAATGCCAGTTCAATGTGTCTGCTTAACTTGAAAATGTTTTGCAGAGTATATTTTAAAATGACACTGGTAAAGTAAAGCCACAGTACGAGCCTTGAAGACTTTGTTGTCTTTGAGGTCCCAAGAGATGGCTACATTTTCACAATAAAGACTAATGTCTTCTCTATGTGTTTTCATACTTACGCTACTGTTTCACATACTTGGCTTTTTTTAAGCAGAAATGAAGAATTTGTTTGGATCCATACCAATGGGTGTGAAACTTAATGAAATAGAATAGTCCTTTATTAGAATAGTCTTTTATTAGAGAACGAAGGCAAAGCAGCTGGCAGATTGCTTGAGGTTACTTGTATGGAATTTGGGGAATATTTGAGAATGCCTTGAGGAAAAGTGTCGATCTCAGTTGTCCTTTTAAAAATAGGTTGTAAATTTTTGAATGGGTCTGTATTTTATTAATGGGTTATCTTGTGTTACAGGACTATGGCAAGGAATCTCAGGCCAAAGATGTCATTGAAGAGTACTTCAAGTGCAAGAAATGAATGGGAAATAAATTTTAACTCTGACTAATGTGTGTGTGATTAATGGGTGGGTATCTGTGGAATAGTTCTTTGAGTTGCAAAGGATAACATCAGAAGATGAAAGGACTTCGCAGGTCTTTGGTGTAGTTTATTAGTTTGTTAACTCGGTCAGTTTGCTAAAAAGATAATGGCAATCCCTGCCATTCTTATTCTAGGGTGCTCTGTTTCCTGTTCCTGCTGCAGAGGTTAGCAACTTGGGGAACTTTGCGTAGCTTCTCAGTTGCAAAAATGCTTACAGTTGATTACTGCCTTTGCTTGGCAGTGCTTAGGCCTGTACTTCTGCAGGAATTCTGAGCAATTTGTTGGGGAAAGTCTGAAGTACTGCTGCATCTGTGATGAAAATTTGGCTCCCTCTGCTGAAACCAATGAGGAGAACAGCCTTAACCGTTACCCAAGTCTTATGAGATATTGCAGGAATTTTTTAAATGCTATCTTAATTTATTCAGGGAAATTACTTGACCTGGGATGTGTTTTGTTGGGTTTCCCCCCCTCCATAATTCTGAAGCAACTTGTGGGTGGAATTAGCTTCTTATAAGTGTTGCTATGTACTTCAAGATGTGATTCTGTGGGATTTCTCAGTAGTCAAGATAGCCAGGCAGTTGAGATCTTACTGCTCCAACAAGGCAATGTTGAACTCTGACTTGCCCAGTGTCTTGGTTTCCATAGTAGTTGGATGACGTACAGAACTTGTGGTTTTGTCTGTTTTTTGGAAACAAGGTGGGATTCAGACTGGAATTTAAGATTACTGTCTTTTCTCTCTCCTGCAAGTTGTTTTATTTGTCTTACATTTTCTGCGGAGCAGCTCTAAGTGGAGTCATGAGGAATTGCTCCATTATGCTGTTAAGTAGGACATGAATGTGAGTGTGTGGGGCTGGGCACCTCTAGGCTGAGGAGACGGGAATGTGTATCTCTAGTTCTCAGGCTCTTGAGCTTGAAATTTTTATTATGGTTAGTAAGCCCTTTTTTGATATCCCCAATCATTCATGTAGTGTAGAGGCAGGCATCTTCTCCAGATGCTGGGCTCATGTAATTTCTTAAAGCTCTCATTAAAGCTTTTGAAGTGTCTCTTGGTTTTGGCCCTGTCACAGCTTTCTAGTAGCCAGATCTGGGTGACTTTGATTTTTGAGAGGTTCCTGTAGTAATATTTTCAGGTGTACTTAATGAAGTCACCTGTTCCAAGTCTAGTTAAAACCAAGAAATTTATCCTTGTGCTGAACTTGTATGAAATTCTCGGTGAAGGAGTTAAAGTAGCTTTTAATGATTTAGTTAATGTCAAGCTAGTATTGCAGATGGAGGGAAGTTAACACAAACATACAAATGTTACCATTTTCCATTTGGATGTTTTTGAATGTAGTTGAAATGGCAGAAATTCACTCCTGTAGTTAAAAGCCTTAGTTGCAGATCTTATTAAATTACTGGAGGCTTCTAAACACTGAGGATAGGAATAATTTGTAAGAATATTCCTTTTTAAATGGAGTTGGAAGACACTAACTATTGAAAAACTTGAATTGTCAGTTTATTTTGGCTAATAATTTTGAGTGTCTGACTTATATACAGAAGCACACTTCATCTTTTGTCCTATCTTAAAAAGCTGCATCTTGCAAGAGTTTTGGATAAAATAGTTACACTGTTCTTCATATTTTTATAATGTTGGTTGCTGCTACATTCTAGAGAAGGAATTGTCTGAAATGGTGGTGGCGTTGGCAGTCTAGTAGGATTTATGGTTTGCTTTTCCTTGGCTGGCTGCTTTATCAGAGTGGAATTCACAGAGGGAATTGGGGTCCAAAACTGGAGCTCAGTACCTGGGTTCAATGGCCTGTGTGTTGCTGAGGTTGAAAATTGTTTCTTAATTGAATGTGCTTCTGTACAAGAACATTTTTTTACCTGCTACGAGTAGTAAAGTCCTTAATTCCTTACATCTCTGGATGCAGGGTAACAAACGTGCAATCCAATAAGCCCCTACAGGGTAGTGGGTGAAGATTTTTTTTAAAAGATGAAATCCATAGACTTGCATTCTTACATTCTCAAATTTGACAAGTATTTGCTAAGCCTGTGCAAGCAAAGAGCTTTTCCAGGTGTTTGGCTTTTTGGCTAAAATTATTATTTTTTAACCCCAAATGACCCAGGAGAATGGAGAAGAGCATGGTTCCTAATTCAGATACACTTCACTGACTACAGAGAGTTTAGGCAAGTAAATCGTGTATAGATAGTTTCTGGATGTATATGACTATGTGAAATTAACCTGCTTATGGTTTTAGGGCTATTTGGTAAAATTTTGGTTGCTTTAGCATGGGCAAACAATAGACCTTAGATACTTTTTTTTAACTGGATTTGCCCCTCTTAAGTGAAACTTAATTTAGCTTGAGGTCATCTCAACATGGAAAATTCCTGCTGGTACAACTTTCTTATAAATCTACTAATGGTATATTGTGATGTGAAGCACTAATACCAACATGTAGTAAAGTTTCAGAGGGGACTATTATGATTTGCTGTTGGTGGAAAAAATAGGAAGGATATCTGTGCAAGAAGGAAGAAATGTTCATGTCCAGGTGAATTGTAATTCTGAGATTATGATCTTGAAAGGAAAAGGAGCTATCACTGAAAAGGATGAGTAAAAATAAAGTTGATAACTTGTTGCTTTAATAAAATTATGAAAAAGTCTGGCTGTTACTGCTTTACTTCCATAGAGGATGTGGAAGGCTGTTAATTGTTCCCCTTTGCACTTCCCTTAGTATTTATGGAGAAAGCTGATTCAAAAAAAATATGCTGCATGGTGGTATCATCACTGGATTTCCTCTCCCAACTAGAACACTGTAGAGACATGGGATATGGTGGGTAAAGAAAAAGATGTTCTGTGAGCGTTCACAACCTACAAGAAGGTTGCAGAAAGATTACATTCATTTGGCTAGGCTAGAATAGTACAACAGCACCAGTTTCAGGTTTGCACTAAAGGTAGGTGATACATCTGTTTTCATGGATCTGGAGTTAGGGTACTGCTCTTCTGACAGGAGCAGTGAAATTCCTTATAGCAAGTTTTTTAGGTTGGGGTTTTTCTTAAGCCATATATGGGGAACATGCACACTGGATCTATAATGTAAGACTTAAGAATTGTTAACACATTGAGGATTTATGTTTAGTCAAGCTATTAGTCCTAATTGTAATGTAAATAGGTCCTTAAGGAGTTCTACATACTTTAAACCTCCAAGTAATTTGAGAAGAGTCCAGCACACTCCATCTATTCACCTTTACAGAATATTCTACTTCATTTAACACATTTTAACTTTATTTTCAGTCAATGTAAGAAAAATATCTTCATTATCATTATGGTTTCTGTGTTTCATTTATATCATGGGATATTGGAATTGCTACTTCAGCAGTAGCTGGGTTATGCATTTCCTCTTAATTACTATCAAGTATCAGTTAACTCTTAGGAAAAGGGGCTCAAATGAGGAGAGCTGTAGTCCACGAGCGAGTTTGTTAGGCAGTGTTTCTTTTACAACAGTGGAACAATACCTCAGTAGAAGTTCAGGTCTATGGTTTTTTTAAAGCCACCTTATTTTACATGGCAATGAATATTAATACTAGGGAATTGCAACTCTCTTTTCATGCCAAGGGTTTTTCATTGGAACAGAACCAACACTTCCTAGACATTTTTGCCAGAAGGAATTAGGTTGAGATCTTAATTTTCTGATCAAAATGCTTAGATACCAAGTTAGGGGTTTTTCCTGTAACATTGCATTTCCTGGGAGTGACCTTAGAACCTGTGCAGGGTCAGCATTGGAGAACTGATAAAAGACTCAGTTTACTTGCACTTTTTATTTTATACCTAGGACTAGCCCTAGTGTTTGATTTATTTTCAAAAATTTCTTGAGAACTAAATTCCACCCAAACTTCCTGGTTCACCTTCATCTTTTGTGAAAGCTAATTTTTTATTCAAATTGGCAAAGGAAGACAAGTGATTGTTAGTCCTTCATACTGGAAGACTTAGTATATGCTTGTCTCAGACCTGTGCTTGTAGACAGAAGAGACCCCAGTTTCTTCATGCTTTCTTGATAGATGGTATTTTTGTTTTGCTGTAGAAGATGTATCGATATTGATGTGTCCTGCAGGATTTCAGATAAAGTTTCAGAGGAGTAGACTTTCTATTACTCTTAAGTTCTAGCCATCTGTATTTATCACCCTAAAGGTACCCATTACCTGTTCCCTGAAAGGATGTAGTTAGACAGCATTAAATAGGGGACTGGGAATTGGACACTGGAGATAGAGTTCCAGGACTGACCCTGACTTTCCTCTGTTGCTGATCATGTTTAATGTCCCTTGCAGGATTTCCTTGTTGTGAAACAGGAATAATGCAGAATGGTTTGCTCAACAATGCGTGTTTTGTGGCTTTTGGTTGGCAGAAGCAGCAGAATGAATTTCTTTTTCTGGACTAAATAACAGGTTTTAGTGGTTTTGCAAGGATTGGTAGTCCTTTCCAGGCCTGAATTCTTATGTTTCCATGTGATGCAGCTAACAAAGTGCTTTGAAGAAAGGCTAGTAAGTTATTGTGAAGGTGCTAAGTACAGACTTCTAGACAGCAGTGGAAGAATGTCCTATGCGAGACTTAAAATAACTTGAGAACAGTTAAGCTTATTTTGTTTTGGAACCACCTGTGTGTCATCCTGGCCAATAGTGCTTTTCTGTCTCTTGTGCATTTTGCCTTGGATATAACAGCGAGCATCTGGACAGCCCCCCCCCCCCATGTATTTGCACAGCTCCTACTTTGATGGAGTTGTGGCCCTGACTGGGGCTCCCACAGGGCAGTGGGTTATACCTGCCCTCCGCTCTTTTCCATGACAGTGCCCGTTTGACTTTCAGTCCCTTGGGAGTCTGGGATAACAGCAGTGCTACTCCATGCTTATTCCATGTTAATTCTGGTTAAGAAGGAAGTATGTGTGCTTGCAGTGTGTAGTGGGAGCCTGAGTGCTCACTTGAAGGTAATTTCTTACCAGGACAGCTCATTCACATCAGCATCTCTCATTGTAATAAGCTGATAACGTTTTGCAGTAGCACAAACATTGGGAGATCAGGGCTTGTCTGCAGCAAATCGCCATGCTGCACAAGCACTCCTGCGGGCTCCAGCCCTTCCTTAGGAAAACATTGTTTATTCTGCCTGCTTTGCCAAGAGGAAAGTGTATCTTCCAGTCTTACTTAACGCATAAGTATTTTATGGAGGCTGAGCACTAATCCCACATGAAGAAAAAATACACTTAGTATTAAAACACACAGTATCCTCAACACTTTCTGTAACAAATAAGCATAAGCCCCAGTATTTTCTGACTAATATTCCTGATTTAGAATTGCATCTACCTGTTAGGTTTTGTTCCTTCTTTGTACTACGGAACCTGGATATCTCAGCTGCGAGCCAGTGCCCCACTTGTGTCCATGTTACTAAAGCTGGTGCAAACACGGTCCCTAAAACATGCTTTCTTTCCTGGAGGCCTCACGAAGGTCTCTCATCCAAGTGAGGTAAAGGAACTCTGAACACACAGCCATTTGTCAGCCTTGTCTTCTCCTTTGGGGATGATGTGTTTGGGATGTGGAGCCTCAGTAGGATTTATAATTCGTGTTAGGCCATTGAACCAGATACTGGATGTTGGGTGATCACAGTTGTGGCTTGGTTTATGTAGCCTGAAGGAAAACAGAAGTAATGGCAAATTATTTTTTCAATGGTTTTAGACAGTTAAGTAAATACACAGGATTTATTTTTTTTTTTCAGCCATTGGTCAGCAAGCAAATGTTTATTTTGAGAGTCTTTTAAACAAACCGAGGAGATGAAGTGGTTAGTATGCCGTTGTATGTAATGATCCTACATGCATTCATAATTTTCTCATGCATTGGCATTGTTTTTGAATGAAAGTCCACCTACAAAAAGCCCTAAATCCACATTAACTGCTTCATGTAGCTGACCTGTTCTAAAAGGTGATACAAGCTTTTATGGAAGTAAACCACTGTACAAATACCTGAACTTTCAGCCATGATAACCGTGCTTCCTCATTTTAATTCCAAAAGTGTTCGAGTCATGTTATATGAACTAGTGGAAACTAATTCGAAAATCACTTTGACTTACAGGAGCTTCTCCCCTCATCTCCCAATTCAAAAGCAATTGGGGGGACTTTTTATAGTACTTAAGCAAAAGTATTTAAAATATTTTGACTGAGACCTCTGTGAGCAATACAGTATTACATAAAATGGGGATACTTTCGATAGGTAAAGTAACAACCACCATGCTTTTCAAAAATTTACAAACTGATGTAATAATTTTGCTTATACCTGATTGGTTTCTTTAAAAAAAGGATCCTTTTTTCCTGATCATTGGTATTTCATGATATTTTATATTGCTGAAAGATTATTAGGCACCATGCAGAGTTATATAAAAATAGATATCTACAAGGGGAAAATGCTTATGTACAAATCAACCTAGCTGTTGTTTTGCTTATCTAATTGGAAATTTGTTACCTTCAGTTAGTCTTCTAGCTCAGTCAATGTTAGGAATCCATTCATCTTTGCTGTAGCCTGACTGAGGCTAGTGGCTGTAAGGTAAGAAAAAGTTTTACTCTTTGAAGCACAACAGTAGAGTTTGTATGTCAGTACTCTACATAAATACCAACGTGTAAGCGGTCAGATATTCTTTTCTAAAAGCAATGAAATAATAGGCATTTAGGTCAGTGCCTGGCATGCCAAGTTCCTGCCCTGTAAAATTTTACAATCAAGTTATGAAACTGAAAAAATGTATTTTATGCTGACATACAGAAAAATGTTTATTAAAGCAAATTTCCTGTTTTCATACTCCAAAAAATTGTAATTCCAGTATGCTTCATTTTTTCCTTCCTTTTTTTTCAATGGTTCTAAGACATTTTCCACAGTGAAAGAGTTCAAATCCCTGTTAAAATAAGCTTTGTATTTTGAGGACAGAAAAAAGCAATGCCCCCTAAGTAACCTTTTATATTGATTGTATTGTTAGCAGCCAGTGTGTTGGATAACATAATACAGATGCTTAGGACAGGTTTAGGAAGGCAAATGGCGGCGGCGGCGGGGGGGACGGACCAAAATGTTTCTAGTTTTAGGAGTATGTGTTTAAGGGAATGGAGGTCATGTTTTGTAGAACCTCTCCACAAAAAAATGAAACACCCTCAGATATCCATATATATAAAAGTGTTTGTATGTCAATACAAGCTATGGTATACATTCTCTTTTTCATCCATTTATTTGAATGGACAATATTCAAGTAACACCCTTTAGCTTTGCTTTTTTCAGGGCAGGAAAATACAGTGTTTGTCAGCACATGTACAAGAAATGCCTTTATGTGCATGCAATTTAGCAAGCTACTGTACTTTTAAAAACATATAATTTCAATTCCTGTTTCTGCAGAGACTGACTTGCACCCTTCCACGGATATGTTTTATATCCAAATCAAAATCTCAGTTGGTTCTGACTCTTCCCTCCTGCCTATCTAACTATCTGTTTTAAACTCAGCGTGACAGCTTTTAACATTTCCTTTTAAGACCAGTACGTTTCGATCCTTTTCTGATCATTGTGAACAGCATCATCATTCAGTCTGACCCCCCATTTACATGTCCTCTTCACATGAAAGTTAATTGGAATATATGTGCCTCTTCTACTTGCAGTTGTGTGAAAACACCCCTAAAAATGCTGCTTGGACATGGGCTATGAGTGATTTTTCATATATTCAGAAGAGAAAAACTTTTAGCCAAACTAGCCTACAGCCAAGAAACAGGGATGGACTTGCAGTGCCCTTTGTATGGCTGTCTCCATTATCCTACAATAAAATCCATCGTGTTGTTATTGACTGAGCTAGTATGGCTGTGAATATAGATAATGTTAGCTAGCCCTTCCCATAAGATCCTAATTACGTTTTTGAGAACTTTGCTAAGCTTATTTTCCATGGCCTGAAATTGTTCCTTGTAGAGGGTCCATCTCAAATATTTTTATTTTTTAACTTTAGTTAAAGCAACATAGCTATTTCTGAGATTCTTGTTGAGTATAAGGTGTTTGATAGGTGTTTATTTACTTTTTTTTTAAAACCTCAGCTAACTTCTTAAAATCTTTTCATTGGGAAGTTCAAGTGTTTCTGTTGATGGACTTGAGATGTAATAGGAAAGCAGGGGTGAGAAGAAGCACTTCCAGATGATGAGTGAAGGGGGAGGATCGGATGTGTAGGAAAAAAAAAAGGCAGACTGGTCAACATAATTAATAGTAGGTGGGGGCAGAGCAGGAATAGCAAGAGGCTGAGTCAACGAGACACAGGAGAATCTGGGCTCAAGAGACCCCTGTCTCACCATGGATTTCTTGCCAATAATCATACATGAGACTAGTGGGAAATTGTGTTTTCTCATTGTCCTCCAGCACTGGTCCACAGGGAGGACAACGGTGGAGGGACAAGAATTTAGTGGAAGAGTGAAGGTGAATGCATGCATACACATGCCTGTGCTGTTTTAAAGGCGGATTACAAAGCTCAAGGTAATATTAGGGAAAAAACTGTTCAAGTGCCTCGGCATGTATATGTTCTTTGAACATGGGGTCGTACGCTGTTGTTTCTACAGTCGGCTTATGCGATTTGAAGGCAAAGCAGACCCTAAAACCGATCCAGGGCTCTGCCGTGAAGGCGGCTGCCACGTATGAAAATAAGACGGACTCCGGTTACGTGCTTGAAAACGGTGATGGAGGTTTGCCCCTGCCACCGAGTTCCGTGCGGAGGTTGCGCAGCTCCTGCGCGCCCAGACGTGTCCGCCGAGCGGGGCCGCCGGCGCGTCCTCATCTCGGGGGGCCCCGACGCGCCCGGGCCTCGCTCCGTGCGACTGACGGGCGCTGCCTCTGGCAG
>NW_010972886.1:4903874-4977350 GCF_000737465.1 Haliaeetus leucocephalus | reverse complement strand
CCCGGCCGCCCTCCGCCGCGGCCTGCCGCTGGCGGCAGCGCTTCCCCGGGCAGGCAGGAGGTGGCAGCCGTGCTGCAGCTGAAGGGCGGCGGGAAGGCGAAAAGAGGGAGCGGGGCTGCGAGGAGCCTGGCTGCCCGGGGCTGGAGTTATGGGAGCAGGTGCTGCGGGGATCCCGGCGAGCTGGCGACGTAGGAAACAAATGTGAAATGAAAGTCTTTAATGCCTTTGAATATTGTCGATTTCTGTGCGTATTTTCCCGTATCGTAGCCTTGTAAAATCCAAGTCAGTCAGATGTTTAGGCTTTTACGGCGTGTAGAAATGTGTTTGCGTAAACCAAAGGGCTTTGTTGTACAGCTGCGACTGCTTTAATCTGTTTTTCTCGGAGCTGTACCACACGGAGCAAGCGCTCTCGTCTGCTTTCTTTCACGGAGGTATTTCATGAACAAGGTACAGACTTGCAGAGGTTTGGGGGGTATGATAAGTTGTTTGGAAGTTCACTTTGCACGTTGTGAGTAGCACCATCTATGAGACTAGAGGACTCCAGTGTCAAATTAAACATTTAAAGGACAGTATAGACTTAAGATAAGAGCCAAGATAGGTGAAGGCTTTTTCTTTTTTTTCCCCGCTGCCCCAAGTGTCTGATGTATTACAGTGTTCAAAGCGTTTCAGTATGCTTATATTGTATTCACACATATGCAATGTATTTGAAACATTCCTACCGAGGAGATTGTGGTAAAAACTGTAATGTGCAGCTTGCTGGGTTTCATTGTAAAGTAATATAATCTCCACATGTGCGAAGGCCAATGCAATATTTTATTTTTTGCTTACCCTAGGGAATGTGATATTAAATTTATCAGCTGAAGTATTTGAATGAGAACTCATAAATATTTTTTGAGGTGCATCAGTGGCATACGTAGGGAGGGAGAAGACGTGCAGTACTGGGTGAAGAGGAAGCAGTTCGTACTTTTCATCCTCCTCTGTCACATAACAGCTATGCCTTGCCCTTCAGATGGGGTACTGATAAATTTTCTCAGTGACTGAAAACAAGCTTTAAATTGGGGACAATTTGTTAGTCACTGATTTTATTGGTAATTATTAACTCTATAGTACATGGACTTCAGATGTTCTTCACATCGGATGCAGAGCTCAGGGTGCCTTGGCGGGAGAGGAGACAACTCACCAAAAGAGAGGTAGCATTCTGAAGACATTTCAGATGCACAGGAGGGACTGTTGGGCTGCCCATTTTACCCCATGCGTTGTGATTGTAGGCACCCTAGCTGGCAAAGGTACTGCCAAACCTAGGCGCACTCTCTGCATTGCGTGAATGTAGTTACAAATCTTCCAGGGCTTAGGCAAGTATCTCTGCGTGGCATTATCCTGTGTTGTTGTGTGATCTAGTCTCTTGTCTGGAGTTAATTTGGGCATCTCCAAAACAACTCTGTGGTGCTTCAGAATAATCCAAGCCATGCTGAGTTAGCAGTTCTTTGTCATCATTGGCTCAGTGTTCAGCTGCAGCCCAAATTGCCCAGATCAGGAAGAGTACTGAGAACATGACCAAAGATGACATTTTGCCAGTGTAGAAAATCTTCGTGCCTCCACATCTTGAGTATTATGTACAATTGGTCTCCACATCTCAAGAAAAGTGTAGTTTTTTCTTTAAAAAAAAAAAGGGGGAGGAGGGGGAGTTATAGATATGGAAAAGGACGTCTAAAATTGTTATGGGGAAGTAATAGCAGGCTTATGGTCTCACTTCAGTTTGGAAAGAACGCTGAGAAGGGATGAAGCTGATTTACAACATCAAGAAAGCAGTGCAGAAGATGAGTGCTAAACTTGTTTACCAAATCCTACATTACTAGATCAGAGAACATGCATTGAAACTGATAGGATGTAATTTAAAACAGGTTTTTAAAACTGCCTTTCTTCAAAGCCTGTGATAAACTTCTACAACTTGCTGTTGCAAGAAAGTGTGAAGTCAGAACACATCGAGAGGTTCAAAACGGTTTAGACAAATTACTGGATAAAAGGTGCAAACCAGATACTATTGGGAATAGGCAGCGATATTCCCTCTGACATCCGAAATCTAATAGCAGGATGCAGAAGGAGCATGAGGATTGGACCTCAGATAGTGGCTCGTTTCACATGCTCTCCCTAAGCAACTTCTGCAACAGCCACATCGGTCTCACCCTGTGGGGCATTTCTGAGAGGAAAAGATAAGATGGGCATGCTCCCAAAGTGCTAAAAGAGCCCAAATGGCTGCCTAAAGCCTCTTTGTTTCATGTCACAGACTTAAAAAGGTACAAAAGGAATCGTTACCGCTTGCAGAGAAAGCAAGCCAAGAGGAGGTGGCTACTTCAGTCCTTTGGAAGCCAAGAAGCTAGACGTTTTCAGGAATCTGCTCGCGTAGCAGCTGGCTCAAAACTGAAGGCTAGCAGAGACTGAAGGTGGCTCACAGTGGTAGATTATAGAAGTGAAAGAAGCAATAAGCCTTTTCACTGTCATTTAAGTTGAGAATATTAGAACTGTGAACATAACTAATCCAGTTAGCTTTCTAGATACTTGTAGGAAATCTTATTAAAAATCTCTTTTTAAGTTTTTTTCCTTCTAAGGTTGCTCCAGTTTTGCAGTGGACGTACCTCCTGTGCCTTTGTCATCTTGGGAATTACATTGCTGTGATGCACTTCACTTGAAACTACTTATTAAGCCATCTCAGAAACTGAAGTAGGTCCAGGGCTGAATTTGGCACATGCCAACTACTGCCCTGCAAGTATATTGCCTTTGTGCACCAGGATGGGCTATTTCCAAAAGGAGTTGAAAGTTGTTTTTTTTTCCACTCCATGGAGTCTTTAATGACCCATGCCTGCCCATATTGGACACCAGCTCTTCTCTCTCCATGGTATTTCATCCAGCAGAAAAGGTGAACTGGCACTTTTTTGGTGTAATAGCGAGGGAGCTCTTGGCACTTCAGAAGGCATTTCTCTCTTTGATGTAAAATAGCTCATGTGCACCGGTTTCTCTGGCACACTGCAAAGTTCACCAGTTCTCTTAAGTTTTTTCTGAGAGGAACAGAATCATGAAGGTGGTGAAAGGGTGAGTGGGGGCAAGGATTTATTTGTTTTTTTCTTTCTCTTAGCTGTTGTTGGCCTGAGATCTGAGGAGTGAAGTGAATTTGTAATTTGTAAGGACTGTATTTTAAAATATTTGCCAGTTGCTCCAGATAATAAAGTAGGGATTTTTGTCCAGAGGAGAAGAAATGAAAATAAATAAACATGGATCTTTTTCACCTAATTTACGATCTGCAAATAAGGTTCCTCCTCAACCTGCATGATTAACTCTCCTCAGTCAAGAGTGACCATTTTGATTACAACTTCTATCAATAAAAAGCCATGAAAACTTTTTTTTTCATAAGAAAAAAGAAATCCAACAATATCAGATGACTGCAGTGTAGATTGTTTTGCCATTTGTACCAGGATTTTAACCATGTTACAGCCAATATATAAATTACAGTACCTCACCTTTAACATTACTATCAGATTTAGCTTAATGGAAATTGCCTTTACTCATACCAACTTTAAACAAAGTAGAGCAGGAAAGCTTTTTTATGGGCATGATACTCCTTGTTCCAACGGATGCTGGTTATGGTATAGCTTTGTTTTTCGACCATGTGGATATATCAAGAGGGATTAGAAAGATTTGTTTGAAATGTTGCATTTGATCAAGATTTTTGAAGCCCAGTGTTCTTCTTTTAGAAGTACTTTGTGGCGTAAGTGCTTGTAGAGGATAGTTGGTTCCTGAAGGAAAAGGGGCAGCAGTTCTGTGTTAAGGACTCAGTTCAAACTTACTGTCCCAGCCTCAGAAATGTGTTTTCACTAACCTAAGAGTGTGATAAGCTGAAGGAGAAGGTGCGCAGCTTAGGCATTTGGCAGTGCTTCCACTGGAGCTGCTGTGCTGGAGTAGTGGTGGAGGTTCATGAAGTGAGGTGTTCTTTTGAGTCTATCATGTCTCAGCTACTTTACAATCTCTGGAGGGTCCTGGGCAGAGTTTGTATGAGCTGTGCCTTGGTGTTCAACAGATAGTACATGTGCTGCAGATGTTTTAGGCTGATCACCTGAAGTTTGTGATAACTACAACACGTGCTATGTTTTGGATGATCTCTATAGTACACCTAGTATCTTATTTCTGAGGCATTTTTGCTGCATGAAGCAATAAATTCAATTCTGTCATCATTAGGCAGGTGTTTATATGTACTGCAAGACTTTAATCTCTCTCCAGGGAACGAAATACTTTGGAGGCCCATTCTACAACCTGGCATTTGCTTTGCATCTCTGGCGTGTTCCCGTTTCTCTCTATTCCAGGAGAGCAAGCATGGTTTTATGGTTAGGACACGGGTCTTGAATCGTTTCCCAGCTTTGCCAGTGATCGCTGTGAAACCTAGAGCAAATCTGTCCCTCAGCTCACCAGCTACAAAGAGTGAGGGTAGTGTGGCTTTTTATTTCTGCTGTGTGTCTAATCTACTTAGCTTGGAAACCCTTTAGAATGTAGACTGTGTTGGGTTAGATGTATGTATCATGGATCCCAATCTTTGTACACAAAGTCACAGTCTACTGGTAATAATAGAACAGAAGTTTAATCTACAAAATATTTGATAAAGAGTCCCCCAAAATACAAATGACTTGCCATCATCTTGTGCCCTGATAGTCATATGATGTGCCAACCAGAGATTAATGATTGTGACATGGCTACTGTAATGTCTGGGTTTGGGAGTGTGTCAGTGCATACCAACTCTATTTTCCTAAAACACGTTTATGTAGGTGGTGGGCTGATTTATAACTGGATCATGAATTAATTTTCTTCAGACCTACCCAAGTCTTATCCATGCAATGTCTCCCGTGTTCCTGTAGAGAGTCCCGGTGGTCCCTCATGTTCTCCATCTCTGAGGGGCTGGCTGTTTCTGGCTGCAGCGGTTCCCAGGTCTGAAGGCAGTCTGCAGCATCTGAATGGCCTGGAAAACCTGGAGGCTGCACACTGATAGTTGTTGAGCAGTCATTAGTGAAACTTTGTGCTGAACCTTGGTGAAAATTACTTGGGTAGCCATGAGAAAATTCATAAAACAAAGAACAAGGTGGAAGGAAATGCCTTGAAGACGCTTTGAGTAGAGAGCTTAGAAGCCCATTAGCTCTTATCCTCAGAAAATGACCTCAGGGAAGAAAAGAATAGCATTTTTAAAGTTTTGGATCCTGGGAGAAAACTCACAAAGAAATTCAACAGGTTCTTGCAAGATAATTTTGGTATGCTACACAGACTTGAAACAGCCTAGCCATAAAGGCAATGTTAAAACAATTACCTCAAGGAACTGTGGTCAACTGAAAAAAATAAATAAACGATTCCAAGTAAACTTCCTGTACTTAGAAGATAGTATGGTAGGATAACATTAAGGCAAACAGAAAGACTGTGAGAAGCCCAAACAAATCCTTACAGCTTTAAACATGAGCTAATTTGTTATATGCATAAAGTCAAGACAGCAGCTACCATTTGCATCAAGCAGTTAATGTTTTCTTTCAGCTATATTTCAAAAAAATCATGGCATTTGATTAAGATACTATTCTTTGTTTTACCCTTGAAAACATTTACAAATTCATTGTATTATATAATGTATTATAGTCTAATACTTCAGAAATCTGTGCTGGTACAAAGGAGGAATTTCTACATTGTTATTTTGCAACTTTTAATTTGTTTATTTAAGGAAAAATACACTATAATCTAGATTTATTTTTCCTGGGGAGTCTAGGAAGATAAAGTTGTTTCCTTTCCTGACTCCTCCACTGCATGTGTTCGCACACATACAAGTGCACACGTGCTTACATGTGTCTCCCTCCCCAAAGGAGGTAATGTACTTGCAGATATTCATGTTATCTCTACCCATTTCTTTCTTGACTTTAATAATAATGATGTCAGAGTTTCACACTCATTTGTGCTTAAGAATCTGAAGTCCCTAAGATTTTTAAAATGTGCAATACTTTAATTGGGTATATTTTTATTCTAGCAAACAAAAGTCCATTTTGTTAGCTGTTTCCTGTGTTAGGAAGTTTCTGTAATAGTGATTTTTACTGGTTTCTCTTCTGAACTAATCCAGCCCTTTCAGTCTCTCTGTGTAGGCAGTGTTCCCCCTGCCCTGCTGAAGGTGGACCTGTGCAGCCAGGAATGCTAAAGTCTTGGGGCAAGAAGGAGAGGAGGCAGGAGAGATCCTGATCTGTAGTTCAGTGGATACAATCCTGAGCTGGGAATGGGGAGAAAGAAGTTTGGTCCTTTATGTTCAAGTAATTTCTTGGGACTTTGGTTTTTTTTCAGTGACTCTCTAAAGTAAAACACAGAAGCAGTCCATGGGACAAAATACCAGAAATGCTATTGACTTTCTTCTGGTAAGGTCCCTTATCTCTCCCTTGGTGTCTCTGTTTATGACATCAAGGCTGGTTTATCAAACCTAAGTACCTACAAGGTACAGTTATCACCCCTGACTCTCCTTATTGCCAATGCAAAACAAAAATGGGGGTCACTTAATCTCATCTTAAAGTAGTTATTTAAAATGGTGAGTGAAATGAAGCACCTGCTCCTCGGGAACTGCAAAGGGAGCCTTTGACAACTGACCCTGGTGTCTGCATGCCTCTGGTGTGTGGGCCCTCATGGTGCTGTGAACAAAGCTACCTCAGCCCAGGTCTGGGTCTGAGTCCCCCATTTAAGTAACCCTGACTTAATAAGTTACAGAAAAAGCCTGAGCTGAACAACCTTTACTTTTCTTACTCCATGTTTTTTTCTGCTGGAGTTTGACTAGCAGCCACTAATGTTTGTCTGTTCTCCAAATTTGGCAAGAATGGGGAGAATCTCCCTCCTTAAAAAAAACCAAACCCAAAACCAAAAAAACCCCAGGAATTGCCACAGAGGAAGAAGTGTATTGTACTCTGTTAGTGAACTGTATGGGGGGGAAGGCATTGGAAGGAAATCAAAGGCAGGGTCAGTGCTTAAAAATAGTGTGTACACAGTACCAAATGGCCGCTTTACCCTGACCACAACCACCTAAAAACTGTTCAAAGTTGCAGTTTTTCTCTCAGCACGCAAGCTGGATATATCCCAAAGCTCAAATTGCAATCCATGAGACTGCAAACCCACATGGCCAGTCAGGTATGCTGAAAGTCAAATAAATCCCAGTAAATGTGATCACGCTGTAACGGCCCCTACTTTGAAAGGAAGAACTAGCAAATACGTGTACACAGTTGGGTCCTTCATCCTCACTGGCTTCAGTGGAAGGTGATATGGAAACTCTTAAATCAGGTTTAGAGATTGTTTAGCCCTAGAAATAAAATTATTTGGAATGAAAACACCTAATACAACAGAAGATCCTTGCCACCTCTCCCACAGCATGTTTATACAGGATGGTACGTTCTAAAAAGTAGTGGTTAGGGTTTTTCATCCTCTCTGAAAAACTCTGAAAGGCACAGAGGACGCTTAGTTTCTCCCCTCCTTCGTAATAAGGAATCAGAACTGTGTGCCCACCTTTTGTAGCTAGCCGTAGCAATATGTATTATGGGCAAAACCACTAAGGTGTCTAACCCTAGGAAAGACGCACAATTTTGCTTTCACTGAATATAGGAAACAAAGTGACCCTACAAAATGCAGAACAGATAAGGTCTAAACTCTTTTCACTCCAGGTCAGCTCTGAGATCAGCGTGGTATGGGGAAAATGCGGCTCTGATCTAATGGTGAGCCACATGAAGGGAAAAAGGAGGAAAGAGCTAAAGGGGATTTGCTGCACGGCTGTACCTCTTTCAGGTGACACCACCTTCTAGTTGTGCTCAGCAATGCCAACTGCAAATCGCCCAACAATTCTGGTAGATGTACCATGCCTGCCCTAGTGTCTGAGTTACCCAGTCTTAATTTTCTGCTTCCTGATTAATTTCTTGTGAATTATTTAATTTTTCAGTCATGATTTTAATTTTAATTTTTCAGTCCAAATTATTAGTAGCCGTATTACAGTAGTGATGCTGTCAATAAAGCTTGGAGCATTCCTAGTTCAGCTGTGGCAGAGATGCTCAGGCTCCCTCATCCTAGGATAAAGCTAAAGTTTCAAAAACAAATACCAAAAATCTTCTCTGTGGCCTTTTCTCTCACCTGTCTATAATACCCAAACTATCTCACGTCTCTGGGTTTTGGCAGAGCAGAGGGCGTGTTCTGTACCCCCTTTTATGTCGTCACAAGCAAGGTAACTCCTAAGAGCACTTGTATGCATATGAACAGTCCCTGAGTTCAACCTGCTGAAATTAACTGCAGGGCCATGTCTCCCCTTAGAGCAGGAAATCACTCAGCTGACAGTATTATAAAACATTCCAGAGTTATTAAGTGGTTTTCCAGTAATTTTTCAGTACTCAGCAGAAAACATTATCATAACTGATATACACTAATTTTGTCTTGTTTATGTGTGTATATAGTGTAACTTCCATTAAAGTGCCATTACATTTTCAAAAGGGATTCTGTAAAAATGACCTGGTGGTCTTCCAAATTTATTCTTTCAAAGGCTCCAGATCAAATTTGCCTACTTTAAACAATATTTAAAAAAATTGACAGTGTTGTGGATCCCACCTGGAGTCAAGTTGTGTTCTTTCTGCCTTGCATTTATAATGAGGATGATTTAATTATTTAGCTGACAATGTTATAAATGATGTGCAAGAGAGAATAGAGTCTGGCCCCCCAAGCCTTTCTCCCTTTCCATCTTGCCCTCCCAGGAGTCATCGTAATTATAGGGTGTTAACAGAGGAAAAATCTGTGTTGGTTAGCCAAGTGAGGACGTATATTTGGATGAGAAAGAGAGCATTCAGTGGGAAGGTGCCATATTGAAGTTTTTCTGATCATTGTGATATTTTAAGGCTAATGAGAATTTAGTACACATGTTGAGTGAAAGGATTTAGGCATCTTAAATCAGGGAGAAACTAGCTTCATTGGTGGTTGTCTTCCGTTTCCTTCCACCTTGGCTCCAGAGAACTTCTGTAAGAGCAACCTGCAGCCCTAAATCCCACCCCAGATTTTTGTGTGTTACTGTTGGACATTGCCCAGGATCCATGAGAAGGCTGCTTCACTGCACGTCATGGCTGTATCGCTTCAGCCCCCTCCACTCCTTCATCAATGCTGGAATCATTTGCTGGCCACTGCACAGCTTCCCCAGAAGTAATAGGTCTGTCTGCATTCAAACATTTTGCGTCTACAGCTTTGTCAGCTAAGAGCATGGGAAGAGAAGAAAAGAAACATGCCACTAATTAAATCGTCAGCTCTGGTAAATGTTCTTATACCAGCAAAAAGCTCTATTGAGAGGTATAACTTATGTCATTTGGGTAGCTGGTATAAACACTGCTAGCAAAAAATCTCCTGCCAGTATGCACCACATCTCCACTTGGAGAGTTTGTGAAAGCTACATCTGCAAAGATCTTGTACTACAGAGAAGGCCCTAGCCACAGGGTGGAAGTGCCGTTATGCTGAAAATGAGGTTTCAATTTTTCTAGTCTAGAGTGGAGTCTGAAACTGCATGAAATTGGGATAAATGGGCAAACGTACCCCAATATCTCCTAACACTTTAAATGGTAGCTTGGCCTTCAGAGCAGATGCTTTGTGAATGTTGCCTCTGCCTGGCAGCTTCTCATCACCTGCAGAGCCTCCGGACGATGATCCAGAGCACGTAGGCTTCAGCAGAATAGCTTCCACCAACTCTTTGGGCAGTCTTGCCCTCTAGTTTCTCCCCCTGATTTTGCTGATGGGAGATGGTGTGAGTACCTCTGCTCTCTCCTGGTATACGACAGTTCCCGTGGCTGGACAGAGCAAACATCTGGGAGCAGCGTCGAGGCACCTGAGGCTGGCGTGTGGGCGTTGGGCGAGCAGCAGCTGGGTGAAGACTCCAGTGGGAAGGGAAGAAGTGGAGCTGCACTCTGTCCCCGGTGCCCTCTGCCTGTGGGCTGCCACGACCCATCCTGGTGATTTTCCTGCCGGTGCCGCTAAACGCTTACTTGGTGCAAAAAGTGAAATCTGGCAATCCAGTACGGGGGTGTTACAGATCATAACCTTTCCACAGAGCACGCTGGGCAGAGCCAAACAGCAGGACATCAGACTTAGTGCCCACGGTCTTCTGCCAGGCAGGGATGGCCATTTCCAGTGGTTTGTATAAGTAGAAAAATTCAGATCAGAAATATTTCCCTTCTGTCTGACCTAGAACATCTGGACTTTGCTGAACTCATTAGTGCAGATATTTCACTGTGAACTAAATGGCAATTAGCAGAGTGAGGCCGCACTAGAAACAGGATGCGTGACTGAAATTTTTAAAACCTATGGTGATCCAGACAAACTGGGAGTAAAGTGCAGAAGAATGAAAGCTCTTGTTCACACAGGTTTCATAGCTTTTCTTGCAGACAAGAGAGAAATGTGTCTTAATATAAGCTTCATTTTGAGGGAAAGGCACACACGGATGGGCCGATCTATTAATTATAATCAAATTAAAGGAAAATGTTACTGTATATTTTAAACAATCCCTAGCAGTGCCACTGCTATCACTGTTAGTGCCTGGAAATTAAAGAAAAAAATGTAAAACCAGTTTTCACTGTTTATCTACTTTTGTGTGTATCTGTTTAACTTGGTTTAGACTATGAAATTACTAGACTTGTCTGGTTCACTTTCCTTTATGGGCAGTGCAGTGTTCTGGTTTTCATATCCTATAAAAGTAGCGATGCCACAAATTACAAGGGAAATGCTTCGGTCCCTCAGTATAGATATAATTAAATCCAACTAAAGTATTTTCATTGCCAGAGATGAGGAATCTTAAATAAAATAAACAAGCCACTCAGCTAATAACATAAAGATAATTTTTAACACCCTGTTATCAGACTATTGCTGAGAATTTTCAATTGCATATTTAAATTTGAATCTTTTCTTTAATAAACCTACAGCCATTATCATATGGTATAATGCTTATAACCAGCTCTACCTAACAAGGGCTGTAATCCTGTTGAGCTGCTGTAATGGCATGAACCACATAAGCAAAACCTGAGTGGTTTATCAATGTCAACAAACTCCCAGATGGAATTACAGTCTTATACACACTGTTTAGTTGTATGCTATTAATTATAACCTATGACAAAAATTATGCTTCTATTAAAAATGCACAGATGAGAATACGTGTTCTTGAAGGGGACTTGTTTAAAGAGCAGAATCCATCTATTGCTGCAAAACAGAGTCATTTTCAGTGCAATACCTTTTCAGGCATATTTGCAGGATAATGGGGACTTGGATTCAAGCTCTGAAAGAAACATGGTGCTTCAGGCTCAGTAGAATATTTCTGGTTTTGTCTCTTCAGCTGCAATTTTCTTATGTTGTCTGCCTTTGGGGAAATCTGGACACTTCCTGAGGAAGCGTGAGCTGGAGCACAGCACTGAGAATCTTTGAGAAATAAACCACGAGGCGCTGGCCAGGGAAGTCCTTTGGGACCCGTCGGGACTTTGTAAAAGAGCAGGGGCACTTACTGGATGTTTTAAGGATCATTATTTTGTAAAATTTCAAAACAAGTCAAATAACACAGATTCCAAAGTCTGATGTGCTCTCTGTGCAGTCATGTTTGTCACCTTTTTTAGAAAAGCCCCAGTGTAAAAAAAAAAATCTTTTCCCCAGCTTAAAATGAAATTGCGACTGGAAAGCAGTGTGATGAGACAAACATGGAGCTAAATTATACCAAATAGAAGTGTTTTCTGAGTTGGAACTAGCTTGGGAACCCCCAAAGTATTTCAAGTGATCTTCAGTGCGTCAAACACCACAAGGTTCATCCATCTATAACTGAGATAGATGGACTTGCCAGTATTTACAGGTATAATGGCTGCACAGGCAGAGAGGAGAGGTAAAAGCAGAAAAGGCTGAACCTGGGGAAGCGGTTCACCATCCCTCAGGACCCCCAAGAGAGAAGTCAGCTCTGGGGATGACCAGAAGAGTTCAGCAGTTCGCTCCAGGGAAACAGTAAGACGGGCTCTATAGTGAGAACAGCGTGCTGTTGTGGGTTTAATTCCCCAGTGCAATATCAGAAATAGGTTGATAGCACTGTAGGATGGTGCTTTCTGTAGCTCTCAGAGTTATTTAATTCCCCCATCCTAGAGAACTGAAAGGCTTATGCCTGCACAGAGCTGGCTTCTCCGAGTGTGCTTTATGCAGGAGCAACAATGGCGGAAACAAATGGGATATATGCGCGGGCTAAAGAAGGAAAACACTCCTTTAAATTCCGTGCTGCAGCAAGGAGGGGTTCGCTGCAGATTTCTGCAGTATGCACTGCAAGTCTCAGCATGGAAGTTGTGCGTCTGGGGACATAAATCCTGTCCCCACAGCCCCTGTGATACATGCACCTCTCCAGCTGGCCACTAACGTGTGACCACAAAGGTGAGCAGCTACCATCATCAGCAAGGGCAGTTTCTTTGAATTGCTGACAGCATCAGTCTTGTCATTCGCTTTTCTTCTTAGCTGGTCATGCGTGGAGCCTTCTTTCAAACATACCAAACCTGGCTTAGTGGAGGGAAAGCAGGGCATGCCTTGCATTGAATGATGGGTCACAGTAGCTGGGCAGTATCAACTGTATGTGGAGAACAAGCTCCAGTTCCTTCTAAATGGGCAGCGTGGAAATTAGGTTCATTTGCAAGACAGCAAAGGGTCAAAACTAGGAAATTAGCTTGAGCTGGGCAGAAGTATTTTCATCAGGTTAATCCTGGGTTTTCTTTGTTTTAGTAAAGCAGATTTCATCCTAGTGTCTCCTCAGACCTAGTCCCCTACATTTTTTCATAAGTTTTCCTCATGTACAAATCCAAATTTAAAGCTTTGTTTTCAGAAAAAATAAAAATTGAATTTAGAATGAGAAAGTTTTCTTGTAGGATTCATATTTTGCATTTTTCATTGTAATTTGTATACTTTAATTCCATGACATGTCAGTAGAAACATGTTTCAGGATAGTAGAAATACCACCATAACATGTAATAGTTGCAATATTTCACATTCTGTTTTTAAAATTGAAAGAGCCTGCTTTGTACTGACTGAAGTATCAAATCTGATTTTTCATTGCAAAATGTCTCCTCTTTATTTTCTAATGAAACGACTTGATACCTTTCCATAACAGGCACACTTATGGCTAATGGGATCAAGCATAAAATTATAAAACAAAAAATGAAATTTAGAATGAAATCTCAATTTGCAGAACAACATTACCTGTTTTCCAAGACAAATGCTAGAAAGGCAGAACATTTTTAGAGAATTGTTGTTATTATAATTCAGAATTCAATTGGCGGAAGAAAGAGAACTTTAAAAGCTTTCTGCAAATATGACTTTGCTATCCTCAACAATTTTCACAAGGGGACTAAAAGCAAGAATAAAATCAGGGGTGACACCACCCACTGCCCCACTCCCTGATCCCTCCCCAAATCTCTTGGTGCAGCTCCTGTCTGCCTGCAGTTGGGTGGTGGGTAATTCCTGAGCAAGCTAGAAGTAGCAGGTGAGAGGGTTAAATAAGCTTCTTAAACAATTTCCATCCTGCCACTGCCCTGTTTTAAAATCCCTGAATTACTCACCAGCAGAACTGTTTATTTCATTATTAAAATGAGGCTGCAGGGCTGTCTCTTCCCCACCCACGCATGATGTTCACGGAAGGAGAACTACTCCCACATGATTACAAGGTCTGCTATTAAGTGTGAACTTCATATTTAATTGTAATTGCTAGCAAAATATAATTTAACAGCAAAGTATGCTGAATTTGTAACAAAGTACCCCTTTTATTTGAGCAGGAATATGGATGCTGCCCAAATGTATCCGCATGGTTCCAATTAAGCAGAGGAATGTTTAATGTAAAACTCAACTTGATGAAAATAACTGAAGTTTCTGACAAACCAATAAATTGGAGTCTAGAAAGCTCTGCATATACAGTACAGTCAGGGAGGGGCAACACCCGCTGGGTCATCAATTTTGGTGCAGTCTTCCTGTTCGTTTATGCTAAAATAATACCATGTAGGTAATTCAATTTCTCCCCAGCTGTAAACATAGAGAGGAATGCTGGATGCAGATCTGGCTGAGGATGGAGGGGGGCCTGGGCTGACTCCTTAGCCCCTGTGCAATTTCCAGGCTGAAATTTTGAGAAACTTTAAACCCAGGGTTGCTTTTCTTCTCCTTCTCCTTCTCCTTCTCCTTCTCCTTCTCCTTCTCCTTCTCTTTGGGGGCTAGCACATCAACTGTTGTGAAAAGGTCCCGCAAAATATCCACTCAGAAGATTTGAGTGTTTGGTGATGGAGATCTGAACATAGGGTTCCCCGCAGGAGCTACCAAGGATGCCAGGCATGCTGCAGGGGGAATTGCAGCCAGTGAGGTCTGCTCCTCTCAGCCCCCATTGTTACTGGCAGGTACCACCTCGATGTTTTGTTTAAGCTCAAGGTAATGCTGGAATCAAATTCTGATCTTGGATACGGCTATATAAAACTGGATGTGCTCCACCAGCTGAGCTCAGAGTGTGGCCCTCTACCTAATACAGGGTTTGGGTTGTTTTTTTCAGTAGAATTGCTGAATTATAAACTTAAAGCTGTGGTGGTTAATGAGCCGCATATATTAAGGAGGAAATCTGTGGCAGACCGATTGTTTTAGCAACCTAATGCTGCGTGTAAAACATGCAGCTCTTCTTGGGACTCCTGCCTTCAGGAAGAGAAGAGGTTCAGGGCTCTAAAAGCAACATGAATCCCCAGAGAACTAGAGCTGAGGGATGCTGGTTGTATCCTTGCAATGAGAGCTGCTTTATGTGGTAAACAAAATAATCATCTGCTCTTTAGTGATCGCAAATAAATCTTCCTCAAGAAGCAGGGAAGATAGGCTAGGTGGGGTGAGTTCAAAATGCAGGCAATAAATTACGAAATTTTTACCTTTTCACTGCTGCTGTTACCAGGCTGTACCTCACTCTTCTCCACAGCCACATCTGTGGGCAGCACCAGCTCAGGCTTTCAGAGGCAGTTACATGCCCAAAGGGTTTCACCAGTAACTAGACCAAGGTCCGTAGAAGGGACTAACTCTCAGGTACCCCGGCTGAAGCCATTGCACCCAAAGAGCACCAGAGGAGAGTGTGCTGGGAAATCACCTGTGCCAGTGTGGGTCTCCTTATCCTCCTCTGAACCACCCATCCGTGGCCTACCCAATCCTCTTTTTTTATTGCAAAATTCATCTTACACACTCATTTTCCCTCCCTCTTGCTCTGTCTTGCCTACTGAAACAGTGAACTCCTCAGCAGTGTTCTCCATACCTACAAGGATAGTGCCTGATCTAAGCCAGGCCATAACATGCTCCTCTGATGTGCATGAAAAATTATTTCAGTTAACATAAATTGTGCTGTAATTCTGCTCAGGGTTTGTGTGGGGCTATTTCTCTGAATTCAGCTGGCATCTTTTCTTACTCGGCTGTATTGCTAAGGGCTCTTATGCAAGGGCTGTTTTGTTTCTCCAGGCCCGCCCTCCCTTCTCCTCCCCAGCTCAAGAAACAGCTTTGTAAGACAAAAGAAAAGCTGGCTAATTAATTTACCCTTTTCTCTCTACCTACGGAGAGATCTGTTTACAGTTTAAATGGGGTGGGCCAGGTTACTCTTGCCCTCCCAAGGCCAACATAAGAGCAGACTTTAAAACAGGACTTTGTAAGTACCTATGTTTGCTAGAAATATTTAGCTTCTTAGTCCTGTGACCAAAGCAAATCGTTTGCTTGAGCAGAACACGATGGGCTTTTATTTCCCATTATGGGAAATACAATCTGTGTGATCCTGAGAGCGTTGTTTGGTAGCTGACGTTTGAGGGTCAGTTCAAAGTTATTGTTAGGTGTCTCTGGCTCTTGCCTTCCATTTTCTGGCTGGTCTCTTGATAAGAGTCTGCTACGATAAGCATTCAAGTGTCCTTTTTAAGGGTAAAAAAGTTACTTTTGCCAATTTTTCTTGTAACTTTACAAATTCAGAATGCTTTCTCAGGTCGTTTTGAAATACGGTGACAGAAATATGGGCTAAATAATCAGCAGCGACTCAGAGGATCTAATATGTATTTAAAACTATCAGGATATATTGTTCTATTTTCCCAGAAGCTTAATAATGAATAACCATAAACCTGGCATGCTTATATTAATCTCTGTAGGATATTACAGTTTGCACTCAAGACCTGAAGTATTTTTTCAGCGACAGCAACAGTTGGTTTGTACCTTTTCCATTTCTTCTATGCTAGACAGGCCAGTACATAAACAATGTGCTCTTTTCTTATTGCACAGAGACAACAGCTAGAAGATAATGCAGAGAGAGAATAGACCGCATTTATATTTTCTACTGTTGAAATACTGTCAACAAGTTCTATTTATGTAAGATATTTCTACACTTTGGAAGACGCTTTTTGTTGATATGCCAGAACTTAACTTGGTACTTAAGGAATAGTTTGACATTTTGGTGTGTTACCTTTATCTCAGAGTATAAACTTACTCATGACATTGGGCAAAAAGTAGCTTTATAACCAGGAACAAGTTAAAACTTCAGCATTTAGGCTTAAAGATACTGGAGGGGAATGGTTATGTTTTGGGACTTGTATTTAACTCCCTGTGGGTGTTCTCCATTGTGGTTCCCAATCCAGCAGAGCCTGCTGGCTGCGGGAGCCATCCATCGACAATGGGAAGCTGCAAGTGCAGAAGTTACTCCAAGGTCGTGCGGTTCTTTCCATACAGCCGTCCCTAAGTTAGGGACTTGGGAACTTTTTGCCTTGGCAAAGCCAACAGCGGCATCAGCCGTATCTTTCCACCCAGTAAGGTAACGCTGAGCTGGAAACAAGTCTCTGCGTTACAGGCATTTGCTTTCTTTAGAGGAGCTTCATAGCAGCTGCAGCTGCATCACTTACTTCTCTGGCTGCAGCCTAGCTAGTACCTTGGTGATGCAGCCATGCAGCTTGTTCTGCAGTTGAGTGTGTGTTTTAATGTCCTCTTTACTTCCTGATATGGGAGATCAAACACCTCTTTTGTGCTTTTCTAACGGCTTTACCTAGCCCTTTCATGCCAGTGCACACAGAGAAGCAAATCCCGCTCTGCAGTCTGTGTGGCCACTCCCCAGCACAGCTCTGGTCCTGAAGGTATGTGCGGTATTCGTGGCCCTGGCGCGGCTGCAGCCCTGCTGAGGACTGATGTTAGCTGAAGTGAAGCTAGTGCTTAAAATGTCAGTAGGTTTTGTGCTCTTAAAAGTGATGGACTAATACTCTTTGGCTTGCAGCTGGGATAATGTAAGTTTCCCCACGCAGTTTTGCCAAGCTTGCTCAGTCTTGACCTATATTCCTTCTGCTACAGAGGCTTTAAAGCAGACTAGACAAAGTACTGAAGAATATCCTGTAGGGAATAATCTTGCCCTCAGATGATGGTGAACAAAACAGTCTAATAAAGCTTCCTCACCTTTAGTTTTTTTCATTCCCTGTTCTCTAAAGCAAGTACCTGCCGGCCAGGTAGGGAATTTTGTGACGTGCAGACCAGGAGGACAACGTCCGACCTGTGGTCTTGGTGTGTCAGCAGTGAAAAGCCTGGGCAGCTCCAGAATAGACCTGCAGGGGACAGTTTAACTTTGTCATTTACGTGGCCCTCGGCATACAGATGTTCTGCTGGGCATTTCCATCACTGTGACAAGCAGGCAGTGTTTTGCTCTCACCAGGATTTCCAAATGTCTGGAATATTGGAGCAGGAGAAACCGTATCTTTCTAGAGCTTATTTTTATGGAATGTATTATGAAAAGAGGTCCTTAGGAAATAGCAAGTCACCAGAATACTTATTAAAATGACCTTAAGGTCAGATTCTGCCACTGTTAATCACAATAGTTGTACCTTACTCTGTGAGCTTTCCCATTGGATTCAGTGGGATTACTTAAGGAATTCGGGTACTACCTGATGGGACCAAAGTGGCAGAGAGGCTGGCCCTTAATAAGCATAGCAGCTGTAACGCCACATGCCTTCATTTTTACCTTCTATTTTAGCTAGGTAAAAATACTTCATTTGCAAGTTGTTTTCTTTTGAAGATCCCTTCTTCACAAAGAAGGTGAATTTTATGTAGCAATTGTTAATATATTCTGTCTTTTTTATCCATATTTTAATATATTTATTGTTGTAATGTGAAGTCATCTTTGCTGAGAATGTGCTTCTACATTAGAAGCTCCCCAGTTTTTGATTTAAAGCAAATCTGCAATAGGACAAAGAAAATAATTTTATTCTGAAGTCTCCTTGAAATTCTTCAGTTTTCACAAAGATATTTTCCGGGGTTTGTTTGTATTTCTTTTTTATTCTATTTTAAGCCACTTCTGCCAAGTAGCCTGATTTAGAAGGACTGGGCAATACTTCATGCTCTTTCTGAAATGATAAATAATGGACAATGACTTGATTCAGTATTGTAACAGCCGCATGAAACAGAAAGGGGCCGCTATACAATTCTGAATATAAATGGGAAACTCACCTATGAAGAATTATTTGTGCTTCTGCAAAATAAAGTGATGAGACTTATTTACACATTTTTATGCTCTGGGAGAAAGGGATGCAGGAATTAATTTTTTCTTCTCCTCGCCAGAGAAGAAAATGAATTTGGCTTAGGTTTCACTCTACTAAATAGTTTCTTTTCAACCAGAGACACAAACCACTTCTTTGGGTGTTTGCAAGAACATTCTTAGCTTTGAGCATTAGTTCAGGTTGTTGAACTTGTACTCAAGGGCTTGAGCACTGCAAGAAGGTATTTTACTAATAAAAGCTTTCATTTTTCAAAGTAATAAAGGATTGTTCTTTGTTTTTTTTTTTTTGAAGCCAGCAAATCTAAAAATACTCAAATACAATGTAATAGTGTGATACACAAGTTGCAGTGCAGAATTCTAGCCCTTTCAGAGGATTTCAGAGGCCAATGAAGGATTTAGACTCTGTGCTAGTCCTGTGCTCACAGACAAACTGAACCCTGTGAAATTGTTCACGTCAAACATCAAAACTAGATTTTTTGGAAAGAGCTTCATAATGATTTAACTGCAATCAAGTATGTACTATGCAAATTTAATGCAGAAGACTCAAGTGTCAATATTCAAGTCAGAAAATACATGGTTTAATACTGTTTCCCGTGTCCTGCTGATGTGACTGCAGTTATTGAGATGTTTCTTTTTAACTTCTCTGTGATGGAAACAATCATGATTATAGAAAATAAAAATTAGAATTTAAAGTAAATTTAAGTCTGAATGATGTCATGTGAAAAGACAGGATTCTTTTGCTTCTTTCCTTGAGCCAAACTGTGCCTTAAAAGTATGTATGTAAATGTCAGTGATTCTTGCAAGTTTCATGGATATAAGGGTGAAAAACACTGGTGGAGTGTTTAGCTAACCAAGAATAATTATTTCATATTTGTTATTTTTCTAAGTGTAAAATGTTTTCCTCAAATAGAAGCAGAGCCAAAGAAATATCTTGTTATTTTTGAACATAGATTAGTCAATGTGAACTTTTATGCTGAAAATACTTCTGGACTATTTGGACAATATGTCTGAAAAATTAGTACATTAAAAGGAGAGTGAGATCCATATCATATTATATGTAAAAGGAAAAAGGAGATAGCTGTTAACATTTATCAACTCCAGAGGAGCAAAATTCTGCATCATCTGTTTGTTTTTTTTGACAGTACAAGATTGTTTGTTATTGCATATCTATAAATGGTTTTGTCCAATACAGTACTTAACAGCCTAAAAGCTGAAGGCAATATTACTTTCCTAGCAAATTCTTTTGTACACTAATATCTCAGCCTCTTGAGATGTACTTTTCCCCCCTTTTTAGCTCTAGTGTTCCCCTTTCTTATCCACTGGTATAATGCTGTGTATCTTTCTGGGTAATTTCTCTCTATTGGAGACATGGCAGATCTTTTAAATATTTGTAATTTATGTTTGCCTCTGAAATAACCAGTATCAAAGTTATACTCACTTTGTTTTTTATATTTCTCACCTGCCTGTGGTGGTGGCAGTACTGCACCTGCAGACTTTACTTCCCAGTCTTACGATAGCGTCTGGAGAGCGTGGTCACAGGGCATGGTCCTGCGGCGCTAAGTGCGATGCCAACATAAACCAAGGCGCTGTAGCTGCTGTGGAGAGTTTGCAGACAGAGCACAAAATGGGGAGAGAGACAGTAATGTGGGGAATACCAGAAGAGAAGGGGAAATGCTGGTCAGCCCTCAGCGCTCAAAAGGTTAGAGCTTAGGAAAGGCCCCTCCTTGGCCAAGCCTTGAGCGGCGGTTCGCTGGGTTGTTCTGAGAGTGTGCTTTCCTTCAGTCGGGTCATCTGTGATGGGCTTCTGAATATGGGCCCGAAGAAAGGTTGCTTTAAACCAACAGCAAAAAACTTTTCTTGGTGTATGGGGTTAAGCCTCAAGACATTTCCCAGGATGGAGAAATCCCTTGGCTTCCGTGTGTGTATAAGTGTATTTAGTCTCTTTGTCCTCAGGCAGACAGTCCTCGAGTTTCTCATTTCATAGTTTGCGTTGGCTGGAAGCAAGAGGAGTTTATTATATTTAAATTTATTTATGTTATACTTGTGACTATTATATTTCTTAATATTTTAAAATGTCATAAACATTTCAAATGCTGAGGGCTGAATCATTGCAAATCACAATAAATTCCAGTGTTCAGAAAGTAAATCAAAGAAAGGGGTCTGTCCCCTCAGCCAAAAAGGCACTGGACCGGAGGAGCCTCTTTCAGGGGGAGCAGATGAAACTTATGAGTGGAGAGCAGGGCTCGGGTACCCAGGCATCCCTCTTAGGTACAAGTGGATTTACAGGCTCTAGAAACGCAATGAAATGACTAGCTGGTAAGTATTTAAAAGAAATATCAGGACAGTATCTGGATCGTGACCTTTATGGGAGAGGCAAACTGGTACAGCTCCTAGCAGGGGACTCCCTGGCCCCAGTGCCCTCTGTCCCCCCATGAGGTCCCTGCCGTCAGCAAGAAGTAGGAGGTGGAGGCCCCCATGAAGGCTGACTGTCCTGGTGGGGCATGGTCAACTTTGGAGAGGGCTCAGGACTCTCTACGCCTACTCCCTATCCCCTTTGTACCTCCTGCTTTGGTGGCTTCACACTCTCCTTTGCCTTTTTTATTTACCCTGTTACACTGCACCCCCATATTCACCCCATTTGCTAGAAAATCAGGCTGAGGGCTCATGCTGTGGGTTCCTAGGAGCATCGGTTCCTTCCAGGACTGTGACTCCCACGTTGCTGTCTGTGACCCGCACCCCTTGTTTCCAGATGTACCCATTCACATGTGGCCATTTAAAATGTCTCCTTTGAGAAAAAGGGGTACAATCTGTCTAGGAGTAAAATGTTCCTCCATAGGAGATGTTCTGAGTTACAAATGCATTGGAAAGCATCACATCCTTCTGGGTCTTTAAAATACAGAAAAGGATGATTTATTTTGCTTTTTCAGCACTTTTATTACATATTCTAACCCCTGCCATCTTATTCTACATCATGTTTGCTTTTGCTCTGATTTTTTTTTTTATTGCCAGCCTGATCAGGTGAACATCTTTGGCTTTCTCTATCAATTTTCCACTCTTTGCAGCGTATATTGCTTGCTGTATCTTTTTCTTGGATTTGTTATTTATGACTCTATTTCTGTTTTTTTCCTCTCTGCCACTGAGTCAAAAGTGCATTTGTAGCCAAAGTTGTCATCCTCAGTTGTGCAATAGTGTTCTTGGGCCTTTTTCTCATAAAGTAATATATTATTTTTAAGAAGCACTTCCAAGTTTCACCATCTAATCTTCTCCTCCCAGTTTTGCTTTAGCATTCCTTATTTTTGAAGACTAGTTTTTCTGATGGACCAACTCTATTTGTGAAAGGTAATCTGATTCTGATACAACTTCTCATTTTTAGTCCAGTAACTGATTTACCTTTATTCACCAGAACACAACTCAAAATGGAGGTTTACATTACTGCTGAAATTTCAGCCTGTAGAAAGTCTTTAAAATAACCCTACTGCATCACAGACAACTTTGCTTACATGGGAAAGGAGGAAGACTTTTGGATTTAGAAAGCTTTGGGATTTCAGAACAATTCAGATGATAGAAAGATAATAATTTTCCTTTAACCTTGCTTGCTTAGGTTGCACTGGCTGCTGGCAGGTGTAATGCTAATTTCTCCTCACCAACCAGGAGAGTGATGCTTCTGAAGAAGAATTCAACTCCCTAATTCATTGACATCAAACTGGCTTCAGTGGGGGTTTGGGCGAGTCCATATTTCAAGGAGCACGTATGAAGTTTGATGTGCACATCATCCATCTATCACTGAAATCAGTTGTTTGTTTTACTCGCGTTTCTTCTACCCATGGCTAGAAGAATGAAGACAAGGCTGATGTTATGCTCAAGTGGAATCCCAACTGCAGATATCCTGCCTTTGGCTTCTACTCACCTCATGTTTGATATCAATCTAATGATACATTTTTTTTCAGGATATGATTAGTTGTACAGTATTAGACAATACAGCACTGTGGTTATTATAACTGTAATAAACTAGAAGCAGAAAAGATTATGAATGTGTTTTTCTGTCTGGTAACTGGGTGCTTAAGCTCAAATTCAGGAAAGCATTTCTATAGAAAAGCAAGTTTACAGTGTGCTTAGCGTCAGTGACAGGTCTGTACCACATTGAGGCACATTTCAAACAGAAAGAAACCTAAGCACGTGTATAGGTGTTTTTAAAAATGGAGACTTGAAGCATAAACGTGAGAAGGGGATTTTGCAAGAAATCAGGATGAGGTCTGTGTGCTGGTGTAGGGCGGCACCCAGGGATACGTCTTTGGTGAAGGGCAGTTCCCCTGTTTTCCTAGGATTTTTGCTGCACAGTCCATAGATCCCACTCAGACAGCACTGTCGTGAGAAACTCAGCTAGCAATAAGGCAAGTGAGAGGGAAGAAAAATAAAGCAGAAGTTTTTCTTACCAGTCAGCCGGGATACATTTGGCAGAAAGTAACACAGTTGTTCAGATAACTGGGCAGCCAAGCTAGAGATGCAGTCTCTAATACCTTATTTTCCAACAAATGTTTCCACTTTTTTTCAGTTCAGTTGCCATTGAGAAGATTTTGATTAGTTATTCATCAAACTTATTTACAAAATTCTATGTCTGTAGTTAATTTATGAGTAGTTCTTGGCACACTTCAAACAGCTGTAATGGCTGTACAGTGTATATGGTGTATTTCTGTTTCCTGACTGAATGAGAGGAATGAGATTTCCACTGCAAATATTTTTTGTAGGACTTCAAAATTTGCTTTTCTCGAGTATTTAAAAATATTTTTAATACTGTTTCCATGAGTATTCCTGTTTTTGTGAACACAAAGTCAACATGGTTGAAATGAGGAGTTTAAAATTTTAAAGGAGAAATAAAGAGTTTCTTTTTTAGTGCAATCATCCAGCTTGACCCGAAAGTCACTTTAATCCTAGTTCTAAGGTTTCATAGGGAAGTACACAGCCACAGGCACGTTCACACATTACTTGTGTTCATGGAAGCATTAATTGAATTTCCAAAGTCCTGTCTCAGCACATGCTACATGCAGTGGGAAGGATTCTTTAAAAGTCTTTCTCACTTGGATCCCAGGTCCTTGTGGCAGCTGGCTTCATATAGGAGAAGGAGGAAGAGAGTACCTAAAGTTCAGGTGGATAAGCGGTTATGACAATGACACTATAGTGCAAGAGACATTTCATCGGATGAAGAGAGAGACCGTGTCAGGGCTGACTACAAAATTGCAGTTTTCCAAATTGTGGGAAAAAGAGCCCTGTAGTGGTGTTCAAAAGCATTTTTACTTTGAATTCCTGAAAGAGGAAACACTTTTCCTATACCGTAAGTAATGCTACCAGCAAGAGATAACCCTTGAGCATTTCTGAGTGACATACAAACAGAAGCAACAACTTCACCTTTGGCACAGAGGTCTCACAAAAATATGCAGGAAAATGCCACCCTACGGCTCTTTCATTAAATGTAGCTTTCCTAAAATGACTCCAATGCAGCTATCCCTGCCCAGCTAAACCCAGACTATCCCTGTGGCAGGGTGGGATGGATGTGCTGGACGGAGATCAGATTAGATCTCCTCTCTGTCACGCTCCTGTCAGTCACCATGCACCCCGACGCTGAGGGAAACCTGGCACTGCAGCAGGGGAGCCCAGCATTTCAGTGAACTAAACCAGCCTCTCTTGCTGCTTGCTAGCAGTGGGCAAGATTGCCTTTCTCTCTGACCAGTTTATTTGGGTTTTGGCATCTATCCTACTCCGTAAGCACTGCACAAGGCCAGAAGGATCTAAAGCTCAGGCTCAGCTTGGCTAGGTTTCTAGGGATTTTACAATTGAATTTTTTCTTTTACTTGTGCAACATTTCCAAGAAATACTTCACAATATATATTTTTTTAGCATAGCTGTCTGTCAATTTTCATGGCAAAAAAGTATTTGGAAACTGGAGAATAGTAATAGTAGAGTTGTTTTTAAAGGAATCACCCTACACCATTCTAGGCCAAAACCTTTTATTAAAGTTTTATGAAAATCCTCCCTGTTTTTTACATTCCAGTTGAGTCTATTAGCTTTGCAGGTTTTGATGATCTAGCAGGTATAAGCACTTCTCACATTAAATGCAGTGTTGACAAAGGAAATTCACTAGCAAAGGTTTCATTAACTGGGGATTATACTGAAACCTTTTCCCAGAATTGCCAATAAATGGAGCCCTAATCCAAAATTTGGCTTTAAATTCAAGTGCAACTAATATAATTTTGTGTTTGGTTTAAAATTACCTGTGGTTATTTTCTCATTTTTGCAATATTCAGCATTATGTCATCTGGTCTCTCAAACAGCATTGTTCCTATGATGAAAAAGCAGACTTAAATCCCACGTATGAATGAAACTTCAGTTTAACTTATGCTTCCAACAAGTCCTGTGGAAAAAGAGCCCACTCCTGCAAAGATGGAGAATTAACTAGTTCCCTCAAATGATGCCATAGGTAATGGACACACTGCTTAACCCGGGGCTTGGTCCTGGGGTGAAGGTCCTGAGGTGACACATCTGCAGTGTGTCAGCACTGCTTGGACCTGAGGACGTGCCCTCCCTGTGTTGGTCAGAGTTTACGGTAAGAAGATGCAGAGATGGGCCTGAGCCGTGAGGGTGCCTGTGGTGCCTGGGGGTTTGCAATTCCCCCCAGTGCTCCAGTGCTCTGGCCAGCGGAAATCCGGCACCACCGCAGGCAATGGGAGTTTTGCCATAGACGTAAGCTGTGTGACGGTCTTGCCAACCTTGGTATAAAATAATGTAATACCCTCCTCCTGGTCTCCCTCCTGGCGTTGAAGTTCTCTGACAAGATTGCCTGGTTTGCTCTCTCCAGGCATGTGAGGGGGCTACAGCAGCTGCTGGCTTCCTCAGGCAAGAAAGTCTGCAGATTTACAGACTCTTTAGGGTGGTGCAGGAGTCGTATGCGGTCTAAGTTTCTTTGTGCACTACAGTGGCCTTTTCCACTCTGTTTCTAGAGGAAAAAAGTTGCAATGACAGATTAGGTTATTGCAATTAGGGAGGCATTTGGGGCCCTGCTGCTATGCTGCAGACCCGGATGCCCAAGGAGGAGATCCCTGGCCTGGAAAGGTGACAAGAGCCTAATCCAATTCTCCTAAACTCAGTGGGAATCTCTCCAAGGATCTAAGGTTTAGGGTTTATAACACAGCCTGTTAAGATGAAGTTTTTGAAACTACCTGAGGGAGCTGAGCATAGCTTTCTATTAAAATTAATAGGAATTGGATATTTAAATTCCTTAGACATCTTTGAAAGCCTTACCTCTAAGTAGCATATAAAGATCTAATGTAACTTCCATTGCACCTAATTTACAGTTTATAGTTAAGGTGATGTAAACTCTGGGGTTTGTTTCAAAATGTAGTTCATTTATTTACAGCTCCCAAAGCTAAGCCACTGTTTAGTGTTCTATGAGAAGAAACCAAATATTTTGTAGTAGCAGACATTGTGGTCACAACTGGTGTTCTGACTTGCATTTTATCCGAGTCAAGAAGATTGCAGTATCTCATGAGGAGAACTGAGACAGAATTGTAAATCTGAAGTCTTTTTGGTTATCTTTTTAAAAAAGAGTTTGAACTCATATCACCCTGGCTTCCTTAATGGTTTTACATAAACAATGATGTGCCTCAGGAATATCACCAACAGCTGTTCTGTCAACAGATAGCTTCATTTTCTCTCCCAGATTAGGGTGGTCTGGAGCTATCAGCAGCTGATCTGACAGAGTAAATCTGAAACAAGTTGCTGTTGTTATAATCATTCCTTGGCATGAGGTGCTGCAGAGGAGAGAAACGAAGTATTGTTGCATAAGTAAATTGGCTTGGCTGGTGGTTCATTAGCGTGTATTGAAAAGTGTTATGTTCCCTGCAATTCCTATCTATCTATCTATCTATCATCTGTCTAAATTTGTTTGGGAAATATTTCTTCATCCCCAGAATAATGTAGGAGAAGCCATCTCCCAGTACCTCCTGATTTTAAGGTTGATCCACAGGTGTAAAATGAAGTTCTGAAGTTTGTCATCTGAAGTTTATTTTTTTTGAGGTTTGAGAAATGTGGTGAACTTTTTTTTTGTTTATATTTTTCCTGAGACTACTATTTTGGTTGAGCTTAAAATACTATTGGAAAACGCTGTTAGTCATGACAGCAGCTTAGTAGCATGGTGATGCCCAGATGCCTGAAGTCCTGGAAAGGCTTAGCGGAGGTGACTGGCAGAGTATTGCTAGCTTCCTTGGCACTGGTAGACACTCAGTTTGAGAAGCAAGAAGCAGCTCTACATTACTCCCAGACTTTACTGGGGAGTTGTGGTTCAGATGCTGTAGTCATCTTTATTGCCATTTCAGGGACTGGATGTTGAAGATAGATTGGCTCCATCCCAGGAAATCTCCAAATGCTGTTGGGTTTCATTTTGCTGAACAGGTCTTGAGGAAAGTGCATGCTGCAGGGAAGAACGCCATATCTCTCAGTCTGAAGAAAGCATCACTTTGTTCTGAATTTAAGCTGCTGAAGGAGGTGCCACCAAGGCAGGTCCCAGCACCCCAGGCCAGCACTATGCTTTGGCTGGGGGCAGAAGAGTGAGCAGTGGGAGAGTGGGGGGATTTCTGCTCTCCTCACAGGAATACATTGCAGAGGGTGTCACCTCTGAGGGTGCTTGTCTCCTCGTCTTGGTACCTGCCCTCTCCTCTTTCCCCTTTGGTTATTGTGTGCACACTTGTCTACGTGGCTGACAAGCTAGTTGAACTGATTTGGGATTTTTTCCTTCTATTGGAGGTAATGCCAGCAGTGGAAGACAGGGCTCCCCTCTTATATCTTAGTGTAATATCAAAAGGAGCTGTGTGAATTAAAATGATTTTTCTTTCCTAGCAAAACAAAAGAGCTGAAAGATTTTAAACCCTAATTGCATCAAAGGAGGGAAATTAAAATATCCTTACAGGAATTCAGGTTACTGAAAAACTCAGGTCCAGCCCAGACACAAGTATGTTTTATATTAAAACTTAAGCAACCAGCCAGTATAATATTTCCTGAAGTTTCATCCATCATGCTACTGGTTTCTGCAGGGAGAGAAACATAACCTTCCCTTGCTATGTCTCAGGAAAAGTAAATAATATTGTTAAGAAGCTTGTCATATCACAAATGCCTAATTAGGGAGGCTTGGGGAGCTGGCAAGTTTGCAGACTTCATTAAACACGCTGCAATGCCCTGAGGAAGAAAAACGTTGAGGGATATCTGCAAATTATATAGGTGCAGGCTGACCTTGTACCACAAGACTGTAGAACGGTTTCTCCAGAGGGGCAGAGAAAGTAGCATATGGCTGCACGGACTGAGGCACAGAGCTGACAGGAGTGTGGTTGAAGCAGCTGCAGCATGGCACCCAGTTTGCTCTCCTGCTTGCAGAAGACTGTGGGAAAGCAGGAGAAGGGTTTGGCAGTAGCCCTACACATCATTTTGAAGACAACCAGAGACCTGCTGGATCCAGGAAAATGGAGTGTTGGTGTGCGGCGAGAGCAGCCCCACCAGACGGTGACTGGGGTTGGGACTCTACCAGAAGAGAGCACGGTGAAACGTGGTCTTTCTGAAGACATTTCCCATCTCAAGGTCTTGGTCCTCTCTGCTGTGTGTGGAGCATGACTGCCTCTGGACCTGGCTGGGGATCTGAGTTCCCGCCGGCCACTTGGAGGTAATGACAGCAAAGGAGAGGAGGGTCCCCTCCATCCTGGCCCTCCGTTGGCATAGAAGTACACATAAAACTGAATTTCCCTCCACCTTGACAAATTCTCCAAATGCCACAACCCAACGGCATTCTGATGGGGATCTCTTTTAATTCCTCCCACCAAAGCTGTTGTGGTTTTAATGCAATAATTAGGGAACCTAATGGTGGTGAGTATCAGTCAGGTCAAGTCATTATAGGTCTCCCCTCTCCCAGGTGTTTGCCCCAACCGCTGATCTTGAAGCTAGGGCTTTGCTGGTCCCTTCTTCGATGACCAGTTGATTACTTAGTCAATGAGAAGTCTAGCAGCTTGAGGAGGATAGGCAGGGAGGACCATAATCCCGGATACTGTAGAGCCTGGGAGAAACAGAGCTGAAACAATTTTCCCATACCACAGATAAGTGGGGGTTTTAACCAGAAGTGCTAAGAGGTGAGGTAGCAGCTCTACCAGGTTCTCTGTGCTGTGCGGAGACCAATCGGAGGTATGCTCTGAGACCGCCTAATTGGTCAGATCCTGCAGGGTGGTCTCAGCAGAGGCCCCGATACCACTGGCACAGGTGGCAAGCTGCTCAGCATTGCTGAGGCTAACACATTCTAGGCATGTCCAGAGCAACTCATCTAGATACCTAAGAAATCTTACTGGGGGTGGGAGGCATAGCCACTTCAAGCCTTTAATAATAAAGCAACTTAGCTGTATTTGCTAGAGTGGGAGGAAATCCTCTTTTTCCCTCTTTCTCACTAAAAATGTAAAGATATTTTCAAATGTTAAAAGCATGATTTTAAAATATTTCTTTATTTTCTGGTGAAAAGTTGAAATGCCTTTTAGGGGAAGAAACATAGTCTAAGAAAACTGTACATTGCTATTTATTTAAAAATCAAGTTTTCTATTAAGGAAAGAAAGAAATGAAAAAGTCTGGGCTACATATTTGACACATTTGCATGACTAAAAACTGGAAGTCATGGGGAAAATTAATATTAAGGGCTTGTATAACCATCTCATTAAAAATAGAGTGAAAAATAAACAGATAATCCTCCCACATTGCTTTTCATGCCCTAAGCTATAACTTCTATAACTTTATAACAGCTGTGTTTGCTACTAATGAACCACCAAAATGTTAGGGCTGTATGAAAGTACTGCAACAAGTCATGACTTCACAGGATAAGCCCAGAAAAATCTTCAATCAGTCAAGTCCACATCGGGATTAGGCACATAGGGAGGCTTAATTAGGCATTAGCGAGGCCCTTAATGGAAGGATACCTGCTGAGGATCTAGCTGGACATCTCTTTTAAACGTATTTATACCCAGCCTCTGGGCTGTGGAATCGACATTCGGTGCCTGCTCTGCTGATCAGCCTGTGCTTGCAATTGTTTACAAGCTAAACAGCAGGGGGGCAGGGGCACTAAATAAATAACATACTGTCAAGCTATTTCCTTGTCCAATAATGGTTTCTCATTAGTTCCTTCCTGACCCGTGATCAAGGAAGGATAAAGGCCTGAAGACAAAACCAGTTCATTCTTTTGCATTTTTTTTTTAAGCTGGTGACTTGGAAAATTCTACTGTTGTTGTGAAAGGTATATCCATACCTGTATCCCCATTAGTTAATATACCTGTTACCTTTCACCGTTACTTGCAAAATGTAAGTGCTATTTCCTGTTGTTTACATGATTTTTATACCAGGCTTTAGAATTCAGAATCCTTTATACCGCTGATGTGGTGAACAAGGACATGGTTCATGGTCAACTTCATACCATGGCAGTCCTGTCTGCTTTTCACGAATTTTCTCTCTGCAGCGTTGCGTGTAACCAGTGGCTTTCTGGGATAGAAGAATAAATAATCTTGGGAAACAAGAGTGGGCTTGAGTCCATGTGGAGACTCTTCACACCATATGGGTGCACTTTGGTGTTCAGACATGGGCTGAGGCTATCTTCAGGGCCCATGGGAAGAGGAAGAATCTAGGATCTCATCCCACGTTGTCCCCTAGTGCAGGCCTAAGCAGATGTTTACCTTTGGATGGACAGCTGTTTGTCACCTGGCTCTGCCACCTCTGTGTTTATCAACTATGTTTGTGGGATTTGTTTGTTAGGGAACTAATATGGGGTATAGTACAACCTGGGAGCCTACTGATAGAGGACCCATGTAGCCGGTGTATCCTAGGCAGCCAGAGTTGAATATGTCTTTACACATTGCAGACTAACAGCTTGGGTCGGACCAAGGCTTCTACAGGATTAAGGCTTCTACATTCAGCTGTCTGTCTGCACATGGGCTAGGTGTCTGAAGCCCAGTCTTGTCAATGGAGGACTTACCTGTACAGTCTATGGAGTCTAAAGAGAGATTTGGATGACCAGTCACTGAATTCGTCTGTCCATGCGCAGGTGTCATTTACCCATACCATTTAAGATGCTCCAGGGTGTCCTGCCTGACCTCCTAGCTGCCAGTCTAGGAAATCAGAGGCCTCCTGCGGGGTACGTGTCACCTTTACTTCCCCTATGCGTGTGTTTCAGATACCCTAGAGTATCTCAAATAGATTGGGACACCTAAACACAATCAACCATGCCCTATGTGTCTAGTTTGGATTGAGGTGAATTGCCATTCAGACACTGTTGATGGCATTGGGTAGATCTCCATTAGCTACAATGCCAGTTTCAACACCACGTGCACATATCTGAAGTTATGTGTCCTAATGTAAAGTTGAATCTCACCCTGTAAATGACAGGTTGATTGAAGACAGCAGTAGTGATAGGCGCTACAAAGAGCTTGAGCAGTTTAGCCACCACCCACATAAGGATTTCAAGAGAGTGTAGATGCAGCCAAACTGTCCAGCCAGGGACTGGTTGTGTTCAGGAGTGAACCTGCCCAGATTTTGATTCAGAGCTGGATGTCATTTTGGCTATAACAAGAGAATTCAGAAGTTTGGCTATTAGTTAAACAAACTGTTGCTTTATATTAATTTTATTTTATTAAAGTACTAGAAAGAACTACATTTTCAGCTGAAAAACATGACCTGAAACTGGGCTATTCCAGTTAACACCTATTTCACAGAAATGCCACCCACGAAGAGTTTTCTGAACAAGATCAAGAATCAATTTATCAGTGCTCACATTAACTATAATGGCAGGTCCTTAGCAACTTTACTCTCTTTCAGTGATTACCTAACTTTGATTGCATACTGAATGCCCTGAAAAACTCAGATGTGGCTCAACCATCTGGCATTATATTATACATTTTAAAAGGTGTATTTAAGACCTTATGTGGCTGGAATAACACTTCTGTGGAGCTAGTGCTCTGATCTGTGTTCCAAATCCATCACATTATTTTCTTATGAGGCCAGAGCTACCATCACTAATTAGGCCTTTTATTTTGTTTTACTAGATTATCTGGTTTTTAACTTTAAGATCTCCTTGGCCAACCAGCAGAACTTGGATGAAGTTATCTGAGTAAATCCATGCCAAGTCTTAGACAAAACTAGCAGAGTTCATTTAAGATTGCCACTTTTCCAAAATGTCGAAAGCAAGCGAAGTTTTCCTTCTTTCCCAAGATCCATGAACACCAGTTTGAATTTTACAAACCAGACCTCATCATAGCTGTGTTTCGCTGCTTCACAAGTTTTTTGTTTTACTGTGAAAGGAAACTGTTACATTATGAATGTTTGATTATATGCCATTTCCAGGCTTTGCCATTGTGTTATGATGATGTGATATGACAGGGAGCACCAGGAGAACCTGATGTTCAGTTTCTTCCTTTGTATATGAGTCAAAAGGTAGATATTAACCTGAATCAATGCCTTTGCATTCTCATCTCCTTCACATTTTAGAGAAATACATACATTACTTCGTGTACTCTGTGAAATAGGCAAGTCAAGATACAAAGGTAAATATGATAAGAATGAGTTAGGAAAGCACATAGAGTGGAGGAAGATGACAGTCTTAAAACAAGTTGCTGTACCTAATGGGTTAGAAGACTTTTTTTCTGTTCTGGATGTTATTAACAGCAGTAGCTGAAACTCAGCAGGTTTGGGGGTTGCGTTTGGGTCAGCTTGTTCAGACTCACCTGCAGTCTCCTCAAAGCAATGAAGAGATTCTTTAAGTATAGGTTATTTGTAAAATTACTTCATTACTATCTGCTTTGGACTGAATTGGTGCTCACCCCAGCCTCCCTCCTGGATTTAGAATTTCTCCACCAGAATTTCATGTTAGAATTTCACACCAGAGCATATGAGAGTTTCTTTGAAGAGATATCTCAAATAATAGAAAATAACCCTTACCAGTTTGTACGTCAGCTTCATCTTTGCTGATATATCAACCACTGGAGGTGCCTGCTGAGGGTCACTTCCATCCTTCCAGGGGAAGGAGTGCGATGTGACTAAATATCACCCATACAGCTGGTGGGGGAGATGGGGCAACCCCTGAGCTTGCCTGTTGTTCTCTCCTGGATCCTTTTCTCTTTGAGGCTCTTCTGGAGGCAACAGAGAAGGTACAGATCTGGCTCTGCTTTCTGAGTGTCCTGGTTTTGAGATCCCTTTTTTTGCCAGCCTTTATCTTGGCTTGATGTTCCCCACTGATGCTGAGCACTGATTGGAGCCTAAAGGTGCTTTGAAATGGCAATTTCTACAATATTTTAAAATCCTAGGCACGGATTAGCATCATCAACATTTTTCTTTTGTGATTTTGAACGAAGGCAGCAATGACTGCTTTGCTTTGTACTGTGCTTCCTGCTGTTCAAGTGCCTGAGCTGTGCCCAAGGCCACCTACCAAATAGCCAGGATAAGGCTGAGTTGAGGCCCCATCCTGCACAGATTCAAACAGTGATGTTGCTTGCACAGAAGCCTAACTTTCTATGTGGTCCATTGAAAAATGCTTCTGTGCATACCTGGGAGCTTAAACACAGCCACCAGGAGCTCTGTGTTCCAAAATGAGCTACATCTAAGGAATGTAGGTGCCACTAGTCCTGGAGGGCTGTTGGAGCTGGTTGAATCATTCCCTTGGATTTTGGAGGGATTAAAGCTTTTCGGTCCTGATTTGCACACTGTAGGAAGCAGTCTGAATCTCACTCTCCACCTTTTCCTCAGACTCTACTTTGTGAGTTTACAGACTGTGCGTGGCAAAGAAATACAAGTAGTTTCTTTGAAAGGTTTTCTCCATGCACAGTGTAGCTGAACAGTATCACTGACCATAGCTCAACCACCACATCACCAAGACAATGGTATAGTTCAAATTCATTTTCAGCAGTGGTTTGGCCTTCAGATTGCGGATGACCTTTGAGATATTATTTGAAATCTCTCATTTGTTACTATTGAAGAGAACAGGAGAAGAGGCAGGTCTGTGAATACCGCTAGCTCTGTGCTAAGATAAAAATATTACTCTGGCAATATGCAAGCTGCATTTTTTCCTTCATCAGATGTATGATATTGGTTTTGTTTTGCTTTAAACAGCGTGCTTTATTATGCTACAGTTTTCTAGAGAGAAAATTCACTTTTCTGTACAGAATAGGGTACCTCCTAGTAAATAATGCATTTGCCATTTCAGCTCAGCATTAAAAGGATTATCCTCTTAGATAAAAACCTGTGTTTGATCAACTTGTGAATATCCTTTAAAAAAAAAAAAAAAAGTTGCTTTTTGGAATTACATTTGCTTCAGCTTCCAAATGTACCCTAGGGAAAGATCATTGTTCTTCCAAAAAAAAAAAAAAAAAAGAAAGAAAGCAGACCTCTGCCAAATACCTCTCTATTATGTAAAAAGCCTCCAAAAGAAAGAGAGAGATCAGGATGGTGCACTTGCCAGTAAGAAAGCTGAAAAAAACAAACAAACCCACAATTATGGCACAGATTTCAGCAACAAAGATCCCTTGTATAAAGTATGGGCACAGTTTCTTTTCCATATAAACTTGTCCAGGTCTGAAGTAGCTCTGTTGATTTCAGTAGTTTCCACAGACCCGTACCAGTTCTTTGTCCCATGGGAGTTATGGGTATTGGACAAATTATTGGTACACGCCAATGGAAAACATTAGAAAAGGAGTAAGTAGCAAATGGCTGAATCTGCTCCCACTAAAGTGGAACTGGTGACTGCAATAAAATTTATGCTGCGAGGAAGGTCAGTATGCATGTCTCAATTGAAGGCCTAGCTTTTAACCTATTAAATAATTTTGCATTTCTTGGCTCTTGCTTTTGGACTTTGGCTCTTTGCTCTTTGGACCCCAACAGACTATGCCTGAAAAGCTTTTAGAAGAAGTGTGTCAGAAAGGTCCCATCTCTTGCAGGGACTCTGAGCTCCCTTCCAGGTGTGGAGGGTGAGCTACCTGGGAGCTGGGAGCATGAGACGCTGAGCTGGCCCTGCTTCTCTGATGAGGGCATGTCCGGCAGAAATTGCTAGCAGGAAGGAGTGATTGTGCCATAAAGTACCACTCCAAACTCCCACCAAAGCTGATGGACTCTTTGGATGCAAAGCTCAAGGAAAATCGATTTGGAAGAATATAGAAGAATTTATGTTTTTATGTCATAGGTAATTTATGTGTTATCTTTAACATTTGTGCAATATGTTTTTAATTTTCCAACCTAAAAATCAGACAGACATTTTAAACAAGTCTTTAAAACTTCCCTAATTTTTGTTTTGTTTCCAGGTTCTGTCAGAAATAAATAAATAAGCAGTGTAGTTTAAAAATTAAAGAAAAACTATATCCATACCTTAAGTAGTACAAAACCCAGAATTAAAACCACATAACAAATTGTAAGCATAAAGCCGTGTCGAACGCAAAGTAAAAACCCTTCTAAAAATACCTGTGTCACAGAAGACTGCAGTGTTTTAAACAAGGATCTTTTCCTGACAATTTTTGCAATGGTAATATTCTTAAGGGTTTATGTTAAGGTTCATTTGATTCTTTTTCTTTCATTTGCTAAAATATCTACCAAAGATATGCATGTGACAACTTCAATTGCGAAATTTAAATCACCATATCTTGCTGCTTACAGTTTGTGTTATTTTAATACACAGTTAAGAAAACATAGCAAGTCTTTGTTTCTAGAGAATATTATATTTGAGTTGCAATGCAGCAGGCATAGCCTTCCCTATTTTTGGGAATAAAATGGCCATGAATATATTTGGTCTCCAAACTGAAGCCTACCAAACGGGCTCTCTTTATCCTCTTAAGCGTGTGTGCCTGTACATATGGGCTCCTACTGACCATTTGGGGAGGAACATCCTCAGCTGCTTTGAGTTGCCATAATTCCCTGAGATATTTTTGTCAAAAGAAATTAAATTATTTAATTGAAAATGCTTAGTCAAAACAAAATATTTACATTTATTTATGTAAGGTGACAGCAAAGGGGACATACCAATCGGCTTACCTTTGTGCTCCTCCTCTAACTACTTTCAGATTTATTAAGCAGCTAGGAGGAAGGAAGCAGGAGTTATATGAGGACTGAGCTAGTAGTGGCACTGATTACCAGGTTTGATGGACTGAATACAAGAAGTTCTTCACTTTTTTGTGCTGTGTTGTCCCATACCTGACACTATTGGAGCTGATGGATGTTTTTCCACTGGCTTTTACCCTAGAGGAAACAAGTCTACTTGCAGGAGAAACTCATGGAAGACATTTGAAGCACTGTGGTCAGGCTTCTTATCCTGACTTGTGTTACAGTCTCAGCTTCATACTTCTTGATTTCTAATGCAGCTTTCACCTATAAAAGGGGGAAAACATCTGATGTGGTTTGGGAATGCCAGTAAATGTGGAAATTATCAGAATGGCATCCACTGACTGCAGGAATTTTGAAAAGCAGAAAAAGGAGAGATCACACCTCAGTAAAACATCACTGAGGGAAGAGACTCCCAGGCAAGTCAAGCTCAGCAAGCCTAAACTATAAAGTATCATGAAGCTAATGACCTGCATTCATTGGCTTCTAACTGGAAATTTTGGAGATCTGTTTTCCTGTTCTTAGCTTTATTAGTTGTTTTGCCATGCAAAGAACATTCTAAAAAGTCTAGAAAGAGGCAAATGCAGCATGATGGAAACAGTCTCATGGCAGAAGATTGTCACAATTACATGCAGTGATCTTTATCTTCTATCCTTTCCTTTTCCCTCCTTTTTCTTGCTCAGATGTGGAAATTTAATGGAGAAGAGGAGCTATTGCCTGACCAGCATGGAAATGGGTAGATTTGAGATTCATGAATAAAAAACCTCAACAGCTTAAAATAGGGTTACCATGCACTAAGGCAGAGATTTAGCCCCTGAATAATCTGACTTCAGTCACCAATGCGCACCATTTCATGCTCATGGCAGAGCAATCTAAGAGCCTTGCTTCAGCGAAGAAAGAACTGAACTCATAGCTGCCTTTGCAGCTAAAAATAGGGGATGTCAGTGTGCTGCCACATGACATTTTTTGGCAGGCAACTGGAAGATTTTCATTTTGCAAGGCAAGTCGGTGGCACTGGATTTGCACGGCTCACGACCGCTCTGCAGGGACCACCCTCTCTCTCTTTCGACAGCCCCCCTCCCTGCACCAGCCTTTGCCAAGGGCTCTGGATTTCTTCCCCCAAGAGTCTTTGAACAGAAATTTCTCCAAGTGCCACCGCTGGCCTTTCCCATCAGGATAAGCTGGCAGAAATTTTCCTCAGAGGGTGGCTTCCAGTGAAGGAAGCCTTTCCAAGAACAGTAAACAGTAAACATCAAGTTCTTGCCCACTGCATCAGGGCAAGAGTCCTGTTTCAGAAAATACTGTGTTGGTAAGGCTGATTTCGGCATGTCACATGCGATTGCACAACATAACGCAGTGCAATGACGTGAGACAACTAAATGACAAAATGCTGGCTCTCAATCAAACATGTAAAGCACCTATTTTCGGCTCTACCATCTGCTATCAGTTTGCACAGTGTCTTTCCCAGCTGAAAACACAAGGCAGATTGGCACAAATGGAGCATTCCTCTGGCTGGTCACAGACTGCAAGATAGAAAATTTTCCTCCTCTTGTGACCAGCCCATCTCTCATTTATTTATTTTTTATCTGCATAATGAAGTAGGCTGTTTTGTGCAAGCCAAATCACGATAAGCTAAAACCCAGCTCTCTAGGAGAAATGTTCTCTAGCATCCTACCAGGCAAAATAAAGGTATGGCACTTCCTCCATCCAAATAAGCATGCAGAAATTAACAACTGAAATTAATACCAAGATTGGCCGAGCCTTTTCTGCTGGAAGTTTTTCAATGGGGACCCTTTTTCAGCTGCTTGATACTCTACAAGGTCGTTAACTCTACTGTCATCTACTGATAAACAGGGAAAAGTTAGAGTAAGTAAGACATTTTTTTAGTTGGCAAATAACTTTCTGTGAAAAAATAGACACTTTGGAGTATTTAATGTGGAAAACAACAAAGCAAAACGAAACACACCCAATAACCTCTGAGCCTTTCTGTGGAGGCAACCTCCCACCCAAACCCATTTGCTGGTTGGGGGGGTTGATCACTTCTTTAGAATAAATTGATTACCCCTTCAGAGCCCTGATTTGGAGGGAGGGAGCTGATCTGAAATTCTTTCCTTCATAATGAAGATCAAAACCACTAGGACATTTGCTGCTTTCTTCCTTGAATAAATAAGATGTTTCTGAGTTGAAACCCTGGCTCTGTTGACTTCACTGGGGCCATGATTTCACCCCAGGAATTATTCTAAAAGCATTACTCATTTAATAAGCATACCACACTAATTCTCTACTGTTTCCGTATGAGCACCTCCCAATGCCAATGTAAACCCACTGCACAAAGCTACATTAAAGCAATATTTATGGTTGAGATCTTAGCACAAAAGTCAGGAAACTCAGAGTTATGGTTCCCCCAGCCAACCATAACCAGGGGTAGCTTTCGTGTTTTGCATTACTGTGTCTATACTCCACAATGTACGTCCAAATACCAATGACTGAATTATAGCTGCTGTGGGAACTATAGCTTTGGATTTCGGTATATTTTTGCATTTAAATTCTCAACCTGGGTCATGAACAACTGTGAAAATTATGATTGTAGCAGAGGTTAGTATCTCCAGTTTGCTGTTCTTGGTTACTGCCGAGGGTGACATGGGAGAATGGTGAGCTCTCCCTGTGCTGTGGATGATGGGAAGCCTGAGGCTCTCTTTTACCTTGACAAACAAAATACTTCGGCTGCACTCATAAGTTATATAAGGATTAACTCTTCTACAAGCTTTGTATCATTCAGCAGATACTCTGGAAGAGAGCAAGGGAGCTAATAGGATTTGACAGAGATTACTTAACATGATTCTAATTCTAATATCCAATTAATTTGGTCAGAGACAGGGAAAAGTAAGCTGCTTTTCTGTACTTTTATAGTGTGTTAGGAAAATGCTGTATCTTTACTTCAAGTGAAATAGGACTGTTTTTACCAGGTGTCCTCAGGAACAAACTGCATGATATGTGGAAAGGACAAAGTTTGTACAGTGGAGCAACACTAACCAGAATGACTCACAGTAGCGTGAGATACTCTGCCCTCTGCAACAGTATCTCTCTAGCTCAGATTTGGGGCTGTTCTAGGGCAGTTTTACCTGTAACCTACTGGGTAGTTAGTATGCAGTTTATTGAAATAATTCTTTTAGACATTAATATTCTGCACCAAGGACTAAGAATAGATTTAATAGGTTGACAATAACTGGAATTTGGTGTAGAGGTTTACAGTAAATTGAAGATAATTTTTGTAATGTTTCTCGAGGAGCATGAAATTGAACTCTGACTTCACAAAGCTAGCTGACTCAGGAGCGGGTATTGGCTTGAATGCCAAAGAGGAGCACCAGAAGCTAGAAGCTCTCTCTCCTCAGCCTGTGGCCAGTGATGGGCTGGAACTAACTGGTCCAGCCACAGAAAGAACTGAATAGCTGAACGTTGCTGGCGTTTGTCTACCATAAACACTGGAGGAAAAGAAATTACTTAGGCATGTATTTCCTTAAGCACACAACAGAAGTACACAAACAGAATCAGGATTGTACAACCCCCATTAATTTAGCTGGGCTGTATTTCTTGGGGTGCTGTAGCCTCATCTACATTTGGACTGTGATCATAATTTGTAATCGCTAGTGAACATGGCCACTTTTCTAAGGCAAGTTATAATCTTGTCTGTTGGGGAAACGATCCAACTAAAGCAGAGCATGATAAGTGGAAAGAGAACTGCGAGTGCCTACTAGCAGCCACTCCAAATCATCACCTTTGTTTGCTTTCAGATGTTATCAACATCCCACCACAAGGATGAATGAAGTGATATATCTGGCTCATGGACCAAGACATGAGGAGTGTTTTCCCCTGCTCTTAACAGATGCCAGCAGCAGCACACAGCTGAACTGGCCCTTCCAAAAGCTAATCCCTTTTGAACATGGCTGCTGATATGTTCATACCTCATGCTTATATGTCTTGGCTTTTAGTTTTACATATTGAATTGCTTGGATAAGGTCAATATGTACAGCAACAACATTTGCACTGACTGCATAAGCCCAGCTGCTCCTGCCCCATATTTCAACCAGATTCCCACTCCATCTGAATATAGCAATGATATAATTGGATTGCACAACAGCAAAACTGACCGTTTTAAGGCCAGGTGGTAGAAATATTTTACTTTGTGCATCTATATTTCTTCAGTGTATTTTGCAGCAATTCTGACAGATCACTCTATCCCAGGTAAGAGTTAAAGCCAAGTCACTTCACATAGAGCTTTTGCACAACCAGGTCAGAGGGCAGTATATTACTTCAGATGAGTTTACCATTGTTGTTCCCCTGTACATCTCAATGTGGAATGTGTACAGTACTATGTCTAAATGAGTATTCATGCAGACAAATCTTTTGTTTGCATGTACTTAATACATAGTAGAAGGGATAGAACTAAGTAACGCTTATGAAAAAAAACTGGGAAAAGGAAAAAACTCAAAGTAAGCTATTTTTAGCTCTGTATAAGCAATATTTCAGTTGTTTTAAAATCATCTTTATTGGAAACTGCTTGAAATATAAACAGGTGGACATTATAGTCCTTTGCGAAAGGTTTGCCTGTGCTCTGTTGCACTGTTGGTTTATGCTGAGAAACTGTCATTTTGTACTCTTAAAAATGAAGAGGTATTAGAATTGCTTACCAGGCTATAAATTAATCCTGGGGTATAGTGTAGTTCTTGCAAACTGCTTGATCACGTAAGCTTTGTTGTTATCTCATGCTTACCAGTTCACTAGGGTGTTAGTTTGCAAAACCAAAATTCTAGTAAGTATGTATCACGGAACTTGTAATGCAAGTTGGAATGAGGTGTAAATATACTTTTCAGTGTTACTTCTGCTGCTGAAAAGAGATGTTGTTGCCATGAGAGCAGGCTTTTGGGTAAAACTGAATTATCTACCCCACTGCTTATTTAGATCACAGTTTTTAAGTAATTTCTTAAGATTTAAGATTTCTTAAGAATCCTTAAAGATCCTTTGAATTCTGGCTGTCTCCTGGTGCTAGATATGAACCACTGATTTTGGTTTTATTTTTTTTTAAGAAAAAGGGACTGTTTATGTGCATACCTGTCATGAAGTAAGGTTCTGTAATGGGAACTAAAACCAGGAGTGGCATTTAGAAAGGCATGGGGCAGCTAGTTCCTACAGTTTAGCTTGATGTAACAAGAGCAATATGCAAGTCTCTGCCCCTTCATTTTCCATGATTTTCTTTTGCATGTATAGAGTGTTTTGCATACCTGTGACCTCTCAATTAACGTTATTTATATCTCAGTAAACTGCCATGCTACTTTTCCAGATGTTCTAATCCTTTATGTAAATGAATTTATTAAACCCAGCCTCAGTGAAACCTGCCAAATGCACTGTGTCTGGACTCACATGCTCCGTAGACTAAGCTTTATTTGCATAAACTTGTTCTGTAAGTGTAATCTTACTTATCATCTGCAGAGTTAAAGTTTCACTAATGTAAATCCCTGACAAATCAAGCACAGATGTAACTGTTTGCCCCTAGGCTCAGTCTGTCAATTCACTGCCACCCTTGTATCTTCCCCCTGCTCCCCCCTTCAACCCCTCTGCCATCCCCCCCACCCTGCAAGTGTTTTTTAGTACTAGTAGTCATTTAAAACTGTTTATGTAGATACATTGCAGGTACTAAACATGACACTGAACATTAGTCATTTGAGCTTTTTCCTTTTGATCAAACTGTCTCACAAAATAGTGCTGGCATGTAATTCTGGGTGTCTGCTTGTACCACCTGGAAAAATTTGCTCTGCCAGTCCCCAGGTGCCAGACAGATTGTTTCAGTTTGCCAGGCAATGTTCCAGATAAGGAGTCAAGCTCAATAGATGGTTAATGTAAGCTGGCAAATTCCACAAAGCAGCCAAGGAAAATTCAGTCTGAGGGCAGCAGGGGGTGTAACTCCCTAAAACCACCAGAAAGAAGTGTATGATGGGGTGAGGGGATGATTCTTATGCTTCATGTTCCATTGTCTGTGAGAAATGAAAATTCCCTCCCAGTCATAAAAACAGTAGATTTAAAACCAAAGCAAAATCTGCCAGCTCTTGAACCTTTTATGAAAAGGAGGAAAATGTTACTTTTGAATTCAGAGGGTGTTGGCATACACTGGGTTTGTTTCTGATTACTTTAAGGTCTAAATATGTTTCCTTTGCTGGTACCCAGTTGCTATTTATTTGGCTTTAGTCTTTGATCTCCCTTATGCTGGCACATCATAAAAAACATATTCCTGTTTGAGTTCTATATTATGCAGTTAGTCTCTGCTTGGTACGTTCACCAGGCTGGTTGTACCTACAGAATAAGACTCTCTTTGTTTTTGATAGACTCCAGGTGTTTATCACTATAACTTACTAATGGATTTGACCACAGAATACGCATGCAAGAAGCAAACTGAAAAACTAATGGCAAAATTACTGGTTTGATAATTCAATGGCCTGCTATACTGTAACCACAGGAACCACACACGTGCATGCATGCATGCACACATGCACACAGAGTGAGTTTTGTAAAAGCAGGGATCTTTTGCTTACTGAGTTTTCCTGAGATGAATTTCTGTTCTGGAAATCAAGTTTTGCTTCAGATTTATTTGTCACTCCGAGTTTTTTAAGCCCTGGTCATTCAACTCCAGGCGATAGTGCATTTTAGGAAGGTCCTGTGTCCAGCTGAGGTGCTGCGCTTCCTACAACTCTGCTCCTTCTCCCTTGCAATTCCAAGAAAAGGGAGTATTCCCATCAGCCTGCCCAGCACTGGCAGCTCCAGCTAACCTGTTTAATCCACATTGCAATAGTTTGGGGGCTGCAAATTTTAACTGGTATCTTGGGTGAGGAGCCAAAGCTTCGCACCATATATTAACCCCACTGCTTTGCAATAGCCAAAAATGACTTTTTTTTCCAGGTCCAGCGAACTCAACTTTCTCTGAGAGGAAATTAGAGAAATCCCACTTTAAAAAAATTCCTTATTCCTATACATACCACCAAATGAGAATTGCCTGTTTAAGTGCAGCTATTTCACTACCTTAAACCCAGAAATATCTGTCATTGAGTTCTTAGGAGGAAGAATTTGTAGCAAAATGGCCAAACATACATCCTTGCAAAGTCACTGGATGTTTCCTCTGTGGTTCTGCTGGAAATGCAAATGATTTTTATATGATTTTGTCTTTGGCATGTGATGCTTACAGAAACAACAGCTGAACTGGAGACTGGAGAACACACTGTAAGGGTCAAAGCAACAGTGGCAACGCTGTCCTCTGCCACCCCTGAAGTTAGTGCTGATTGTAAAGCTAAATAGAAGATAAATGTTGGAGGCACTCAATTTGGGTATGGTGTTGAGGCTGAGGAAATAGTTGTTTGTACCTGCTAAGAACCTGGTCCACAAGCAGCTGGTTTTGTTGGAGGCTCTTTTTCTCTGTCCCGCACTGCTCATAGAGCAAGGAGCTGCGTTGATAAGCTTGTGCCCTCACTGCAGCTTCTTCACCAACCTGTTATCACCTTGGATCACAAGACTGAGTCAGAAATGCCACCCAAGCACTGCTGTTTCCGGAAAACCGTGTTGGTATTTTGCACTTTTGAGGTCAGTATTATCATTACAACACTTACAGATGCCATATGAATTGAATACGCTACATGAGGATGGCATTTTGTCACCAACAGCTCCATGTTAGGGAACTCAGATTTTGCAGCTGTTCTTCACCACTCAAAAGCCAGATGGTAATTCACTACCCTAATCTAACACAAATAAAGACCAATTTCTAGAACTATTTCCCCATCAGATTATATAGGTCTTCAGCAATGAAAGCTGATCTGAATTTTTCTTTCAAACACATTGTACACAAATCAGTGCTCAGAATCTTTTCTCTTGTATGCATCATTTGATGTTTTGACATTTTAAAAGTAAATCTCGGATTAGTTAATTTATAATGAGTGAGTTCCTTAAGAAATGCAAAATTTATCTTGGGTTTGCTTGAGCACAGACAGTTTCAAAAATGAAGCTGCATAGGTTTGTTCTGTATATGCCCATACATGCAGGTGAAATCACATACAGGTGAAGCTTGCATGAAACTGATTTTAAGCAAGACATTATTAATGACCTTGTCATAGTTAGAATTAAGGTTAGGTCTGTAGCTCAGGTCATCAATAAGTGATTTCACTGTGATATCAGAGGTAAGCCCACCATTTCTCACAGATGAATTTTAATTTCTTAGTTCTATTGTTTGATGATTTCCATACCTTAAAAGTAGGGATGCCTTTTGAGTCTAAATGTGATGCTGTATTTACTGGCTTCTTAAAAAAATGGAATTTTTATCCCAGTGTATGCCTATGTACTTTCAATTTTACATTCAGTTTAACGTAGTTGTCTATGAACCATAGAAATGATGAAGATTAAAAGTGTATAGAGAAGACTCAGAACAGATTTGTCATACTGAGGTTCAGATTTACCCCATTTATACCTGCTAAATATTAAACACTGATGCTTTACTATTTTTATCTTTGGCTGAAGGAGAGGTTTCTCTCAGAGGTCAAACATGCTTTCTGTGTTGGTTACTTGTGCTGTCGCCATGCTGATGCAGGGTTTTAGCTAACACCCATGGGCTTGTCAGGCTATTTCCATTAGGTGGGGAAACTGATGTGGCAATTCAGTGTATTAACAAGGAATGCATGGAAACCCTGTTTTGAGGAGTATAAGGAAAACAAATGACAACGGACAGTTTCCTTGCAAACAGCTTGTAGGACTGTCTTTCTGCTGGGTCCCAAACATTTGACTGTCACAAATGCTTTTCTGCCTCTCTCAAACAGTCAGTTTGTCAAAAAGGTAGTCTTCTGGTTCCCAAACTACAATTTGATTCCAAGTCTGAGCCCAAGTTTAAGTCCAAGTCCTAGTCCCCTCCTGGAGCTTGGCTTTGGTTTTGGACAGGCCCTAGTGATCTTGAACAGTGACTGCCATTATTTCCAGCTACTCATATAGAAAATAACTTTAATTCCTTGCACATGAAGAAAGTTAGATTAGCTTCTAGCTCTTCTGTTATCTGTAGGTCAGGTACAGCTGAAGATAGCTATTAACATTTGCAAAAGAGTGGAAAAGGGAGGGCCACGAACCAGGGCAGTGCAGGAAAAGACAATGAGAAGATAAAGCAGCTTGAGGGAATGGAGCAATGACAACAGTTTTTAGGTCCATGTGATACAAACCAAAATAATATATAGAAGAAGGCAGAGCCATGAGGCATAGAAGCAAAGAAAAAAGGAGTGCTTACCTGCCTGATTTTATATTGCTTTAAAATAATTTTTTTCCTTTTATACTTGGGAAGGTAAAGTCCTACCCAGAAATGAAAAAGCAACAAAAGCATTTGATTTTATACAATGTACTGCACAGCACTATCAATCCCTGCTTATGTTCCTTCCTACCATGACAGTTTAATTTAAAGGATAAAATCTAATTTCCTGTGCCGATTATATATCCACTTAATTCCAAACTCTCATGTAACAGTTAAAATTGCTGACAATTAATAGAGGAGGCACAGCTCTGCTGGTATAGCTTAGACTCATTCTCACTGAATCACTGAATAATTTAGATTGGAAGGGACCTCCAGAGATCACCTGGTCCAGACCTCTGGCTCAAAGCAGGGCCAACTTAGATTGTGTTGCTCGGGTCTTTGTCCAGTCAAGTTTCGATATCTCCAGGATCAGAAATCCCACACCTTCTCTGGGCCCCTGTTTCAGTGTTTGACCACACTCATGGTGAAAATATTTTCCTAATATCTAATCACAGTTTTTTTCATATTAAACAAATGCTGTTTGTCCCCTGCCTTAGTGCTGAGCAGCTCTGAGGAGAGCCTGCCTCTGTCTTCTCTGCACGCCCCCATGAGGTAGCTGAAGCCAGCAGTAAATGCCCCATGGCCATCTCCAGGCTGAACAAGCCCAGCTCCTTACCTCTCGTCCTGCCCCAGGGGCTCCAGCCCTGACCATCCTGCTGGCTCTCCACCGGCCTCACTCCAGTATGTCAATGTCTTTCTTGTAATGGGAGCCAATGGCTAGACACGGGACTCCACTGCAGGCTATACTGGTGTGAGTGTTTCCATGGAAGGACTTTTGCTGGTATCTAAACTTCCTTGCTCAGAGACTGGGTGTGAACACTCTGTGGTGTCCCTACAGAGGACATAACATATATGAGGCTGTGCGCTGGTTCCCACAGGAAGGAAGCTCAAGATTTACAGGTTAGATGGATCTGGGGATCATTCCTGCAGGTACATAATCTGCTGGTTGTTAATCTGGACAGTGCTCCCTTGTATCTCAGGGGGCCAGCAAAGTGGTCGGTGTAGATACAGCCTCTGCTAATCAGTAGTGTGCAGGCCTTATCCTCTTAACTTATAAAAAAAATCCCAACAAAATTCTTAACTTTAGACTAGGCTTCAGAAAACAGAAATGTCTTTTCTTTTTGGGCATCATCAATGACAGAGAAACCTAAGTAAAGGAAATATCTTCCCCTTCATTTAACAGCCCAGGAACAAATACCTTGTTCCTACACAGACAGTGTTGTCTGGGAAAATCAGCAGAAGGTGTCTCCCACGCTCATTATCCTTAGCATCATACCTGTGCTTAAAGAATATCGTCTGAGTGAGTCGGATATGAAGGCAATATTTCAGTGCATTAACTGGTGTTAAATTTTGTAAGCCTATCCAAAATGCCCTATCCAATGGGATCTTCTCCAATACTAAAAGTCAAATTTACTGAAGAGGTGCTATTTATTTGCCAAATATATGTCTACCTTTTGAACCTCTAGTTGAACTGCAGGTGCAAATTAATGCCTGGTATTCAATTGCTGCTGCAAATTCTGAATACCTGTGACTAAATTTTCCTTATGGGTATGCATTTTGTAAACATCAGTGTGGATGCTTTTTGAAAACACTCTGCTAAATCTCATTAAGGTAGGCACCAGCTAGTCTGTTAAAGACTTAGTAGGTACTTCCCTGAACCAATTCTCATATTTAAAGGGGTTGGTTTTTTAGTCACTCTGTTCTTTTTAGAGGTAGATCAGAGAGAGCATGAGTTATTAGTAGTGTTTCAATAACTATTTAAAAGAGGAAAAAGCTTTCTGCTTAGTTTGCAGGGAAGAAAAAATGCTGTACATATAATCCAGTTTTACATATAATACATGTCATTTACAAGGGAGCATTTACTGTTAGCTACCATGTATACTTGATTACTTCTCTAAAGCTGCGTGACCCTAGGTAATGGTTGTATTTACAGTGGTAAAGTGGTATGTGCCCTGTGAGATCTGATATGTAGGGGGGTTTCTGACAGTGTCAGGTGCTTATCATTCTTGTTCTTGTTCCTCCTGTCATCTGGAGTGGTAGTTAAGGAGACCCTGGAGGCAAATTGAAAATAACAGCTTAACACTTACATCAATGATGCAATCAAGCTGAGTGATTTAAGTGTCCCGGACAAGGAGAACCCACCCATCCAACTGTCTCTGAAGCACTGATAGAAAAATGTATTTTAGTCATAAACTTTAAGACAAAGAAGTTTTTGGATAGTCTTCTCAAGAACAGAGTCTCAGGAGCTCAAGACTGTGTCAAAAGTACCATATGATCAAGCCTGTACTGTTGCTTTTTAAATTCCAGTACTCATACAGCTTTGGCCCTTGCATATCTTCAGAGTCAATTTTTTAGATGTTGTTGAAGATGGGACTTCAGAGAATGAAGTCCTTATGAAAATTTTAGCTGCAAGACCTCACAGAGCAGAAATACCCTAATTTGAATAAAAGTATGGCCTTTATTAGCTCTGGTGGCCTATTAGCTCTGGGTGTAACTTGTGCCTCTATGAATGCACTCCTTGTTGGGCACTGAAGCCGGGTAGCTCAGGAGCTGAACCTTGAGTGACTAGGACAATAGACAGGGTTTGCTTACCACTCATGCAGAGGTCACCCACAGTTTGATTTAATGTTTACTGTTTCTATATTTAGTCTTTACATTTTAAAGCACTTCTAAGGCTGATATTTGCCACATGTGAGCAACTCAGGTCTTGGGCTGAAAAATGGCACCTTGGCATGACAAATATGGTTGGCGATTGCTACATGCAAACCTGAAATACCTCAAGAAGCATAAAAACCAAACTGTTGGGGAGGGGGAATGGTTTTGATGAGCGTGTGACCAGTGGACTGGCTGCTGCCCTCGCCTGCCGTGCTAGACAAAAGGGTGTGAAGTCCTTATTTCACAGAACTAGAAGCTTGTGTGGTCATGGAAAGTAAACAGCAGAAAACCAAGCTATTTTTAAGCAGGGGGGAGGGAGCTCATTACTTTGTCCTGAGCCTAACCCTGGTGACCCAGACTGCCTATCCACAGCCTGGTGTCTGTCAGCCCTGTCCGCCTCACCCCTTCCCAGCAGAAACCGCTACCAGCTGCGGCATCAAAGTGCCCTGGGAAGCACCATCCTTCCCCACTGCCGCTGCTCCCCTCGTGGCCGGCCAGGTTTGGGCTCAGGAGAGCCCTGGGGTCTCTGGCCCCAGGAGACCCTGCTCCCAGGGTGGCCCTCGGGACTGGTGGGGGGCCTCGTCCTGCCTGGTGCATCAGTGTCAAGCACATTTCAGCCTTCTGCAGTTTCTCCTCTGAAAAAAACCACACCGCTGCTGTGCCAGCTGTCAAATATCTGCAAAGTATCCCGGCCGCTTCTGTAGGGTCTTCCAAGGGGGGGAGCAGCGAGAGGATGTTTGTTTTAAAAAGTGAAGAGGAAGCAATATTTGGCTGTAAGTGTATCTGGGGGTGAGCAGACTGGTAAGGCGTGCAGGTTGTATTTCTCAGAGCTGAATGAGAACAAGACAGCAGTGGAAACAAAGCGCTCTTTAAGGAAATAAAAGAGAGAAGTAAAACTGAAAGAGTCCTTAGTGTAGCATTTTGAGTTTATGAGGCGTTTCCTCTTGCTGATGAATATGGATGGCTGAACTTTTCTGCACATTGTTGTTAAAACTGACTAGAGTACAACTACAAATAGCTGTCTGTTCTCTTGTCTGCAAATTCCAAACACAAAAATGCAACATTTAGCATTGGGTTCAGCATCACATCCCCTGTGAAGCCAATGGAAATGGTATAGTTTACACTGACATAAAATGTTACCCACAGTCTGGATTGCTAAACCACTAGGGTAAGTAGTGAGAAAACTTATTTATAGACATTTCAATGACATCTAGAAACCTTTTCCCGTGGCTGTGTTTCCAAGCATCTTCATTTGCTTATTGTGCACTTTTCTGTAAATGCAAGTTGTAGTCGCACAAATCTTTTGGAGGCTCAGTTTTAGCAGAGTAGCAGACATATTTCTCTTGCATAACAACATGTATTTATTGACAAAATGAAATTATTTCAGGCATATGGAAAAAGAGGTTAAGAATTATTTCAGGTATATGGAAAAAAAGGGTAAGAATGTTTAAGTCATCCAGTCCAAGAACTGGGGCAACACAGTGGAACTTGAGTGACCGCTTGCTCTACTGAAACCATAAATTCATGACCATTGAATAAAACTTTGAATATGTGCAAAGAATAAATCTGATTAAATTTGTTGGCCAAGTTGTTCGATACAAACTGATCACCGAAATAAGCTTGGAAATAGTAACATTTGATCTACACAAAGTCAGGATTAATTTAAGTGTAACTGGGTAAAATTTGGCAATACATATGTTCAGGAGATTAGACAATGTGATCTAAAAAACTGTTCTGTCTTCAACCCTATGAATCCTTATGTAGATATTTATCATGGCACATGCATGAGTTTACAAGGTGCATCAGCTTACAAGAGTCACCCTTAACTTTCTTTTTGATGAAAATAAAATGTGTTCTTTGTGTATCTTATTTTAAAGTGCATTTTTCTAGCCCTTGTGTTGTTCCTAAGGTTCCTTTCCTAAATTGCTTTGGAAAGGCAGATCTCATGATGAGGTCCAGGGCCTGCTGGGGAGGGTCTGGGGGGCCAAGCTGCAATGACGGGCTTTTCCTACCTCTGCTCAGCTCTGCTGGGTCTGGACAGCCCTGCAGATACTGCAGAGGAGAAAGCTCATGAGCATCCCATGCTTGGACGGCTCCCCAGGCAGACTTGCCCTCTTTTTGAAGAGGCCCTGAGCTTAGGACCAGCCATTCAGATCTTCTTTAGCTTAGGGAAAAATACTTTTTAAACTTAAAATTAATTTTAAAATATGAACATGTGTTCAGGGGGCCAAGGGAGGAGGGGCAAGGCTGGGCTAACGCAAGCTGGAAATGTCAAACAAAGCGTGCATTAGGCTGCACTGTTGGATCACTTGGCTATTTAATCCCCAGTTATGGGGCAAGAAATTCCTATGCAACGTGCAGGAGGGTTTGACAGGAAGCGAGACAGGAGAAAATGAATTGTTGTGTCTTGTGATATGCTGTATGTAAAAGTGAGCCAGGGGTGAAAGGGTATGATGACAAAGCTGTTGGCAATTTAAACCTTGGCTCAGGCATAAAATAAATACATTATTCCTGATGGTGAAATTGGATGGTGTTGTCATGGATCCATTTTGTCTTCCTGGTGTTTTTCTAGCCCCTTCTCTTTCATCTGACCTGTGGCATTCATATCTGCACGCCGACGTGTCAAAACGCTCTTTGAACGTGTCAGGTTGTGAGTGCACTTTAATTGCAACCTGGGCTGCATGCGTTTTATTTGAACTCCACATCCAGATCCCATTAAAATCCATAAATTTTGGAGGACATTGTATCAGGCCTTCTGCAGATGGCAGTGATTGGGTCAGTTCTGGTTTGGGGCATGGTACTGTTTGTGCCACAGCTTTTACGCTGCTTTGGCATCTGAAGGGCTCACTGGACTGGCCAGGAGGGTGGTACGGGCTTTTCACACAGCTAGGAACAGGGTCCTTAAAATTCACGAGAGGCAACATGCAGCTTGTAGAGGTGAAGTTAAAAGCAACCCCAGAAATAGCGTGGCAATAACTGCCAGACAATGGGTGTGTTTGGAATGTTACCGTTCTGTTTGTGTCACTTATGTTTTTACATTCTCATGCTTTTTTTTTTTCATGCTATCTGCTTTCTCTCCTCTTTCCTCTGTAGTTTTTACATCTTCTAAAAATGACACCTTTTGTCATGCTGTAGATATTAGTGCAGGGAGTCTCTGACTGCCATCCTGGCTGCTCCTGCAGTGCCAAAGATGTGGATTTCCTCTGGGTGCAGGAGAAATAACCTGTGTTCACACGCGACTCCACTTGCTCTTAACCTTCCTGCTCCTTTCAAGATGTTTCTTCTTCAGTTTGCACTGGTGGCTGGGGGTAGAATAAAAGGAGCAGGTTGATATTTTCATTTGGATACCACCCCACCCCCCACCCCATTTGCTTATCTAAGGCTTATCTGAAACTGTATGGCCTGGAAGATAGGCTGGAAAATCACAAAATCAGATGTTCTTGGGAGCGCTTTACTGCTTTCTGGGCTTGGTGTGGCTGGACACACCGCAGGCACAGCTTGTCACGCAGTGTTTTGGTAGCTCTAGCTCCTTACAGCCGTCTAGAGCCTGGCTGCATATGAAAAATTAAATAAATGAAACATTGGTGGAATTCGGTAACCGCTCCGGTGCTGCCTGCAGCTTTGTGCTTGGCTTGCTGCTTGTTTTCCGGGGAAAGGCTGACCACCCCTTGCTCTCAGGGCACTGCAGAGCGAACGCAGCGCTGCCGGTCGCGATGGGCCCTGCCGGCTGCTCCCCGGGGCCTGCGCTCTCAGCCAGCCATTTTGAAGCCCAGGTGTAAAACAGTCTCACACCCCCCCCATTTATATTTAAATTCCTTATAAAATATTCGGTGCCAAGAGGTTATTGTGGCTGTGCCTTGGTTTCTTATGGATCTTAATGGGGGGAAAAAAACTTCAGCCATTTTACTAAAAATATGTGGAATAGGATTAGCCTGCACCTTGTAAAATTTTATTTTAAGACACTAAGGCCCTGATCCAATCACAATGAGGTCAGTGGGACGCTTTCCACTGATTCAGTGGGCCTTGGATATGGCCCCAAGACATTATTTTCAGTAACAAGGACTGTGAGAAATGTATCTAATATTAGAAATTTATTGTTTAGATTCTTTCTATAATTAAAATGGCCAGCTGCTGTAAAAAGGTTTCCTCTGAGCTGAACGTCTGCAGGCTAAATTTGAGCCTGAAGCAAAATTAAAGATGTTGGCTCTTGGCAACAAAGGCTTTCTGCGCAGTGATCCAAGCAGGATGGTTTCTCAGCTATCCTATTCCACAAGGCACTGCTGCGAGACATTTGTCCAAGTCCTCCGCGGCCTCCGCCACAAACCTGACAGTAGAAGATTGCAGTCAATGAGTAGATTTGGATAAGCTGTTTACATATGACAACATCATGACGGGGATGTACGTGACTGATCTGATCCACGCCTGATTTGTGTTGTTCTTGGACAGACACAACTGAGCCTGCCCTGAAAGTAGTTTCTACTTCTTTGCGCTCCTCGTGGCCTGAAACCTTGAAAGACTGAGGCGCTTGCTGTCGACACCAGGTGTACGGGCAGCCCAGGCCTCCAGATGGATGGAGACTTGCTGGGGAAGCGGCTCTTTGCCAATGTCTTTAGTAAATAAAAGGAACTGCTTGGGTAGACTGGGGCCTTTTTTATGCAGGCAACCGACTGAGGTAATTTTTCCTTTTACAGCTGCTAAATAATGGGGCAAAATTGCCATCTGTGTCCACCACCCGTGTCACTCATGCATGGGGTGGAGGGTGACTCTAGGCAGGATGCAGCCTATGGGACTGAGGTACAAGATCCACACTTGAAGGCATAGAAGAAATGGAGCAAGGCAGGAAAAAGGAACCGATGAGGGACGACCTCCCTTTCCCTCCTGTGAAGTCACATCTGTGTAAACTCCTTTGTTTAAACCCCTGCACCTGCCTGGTGAGGTATTGCTCATTCCCTAGCACTCCCAGAGAGTTATGTAGCTTCCCGAGTTTCTGCATGGGAGGCCTCGGCAAGTGCCATTTAAGCAATTTTCACAGGAATACCTGCAAGCTGAATCAGTCCTTCTTGCTGCCCGAGAGGGAGGAAACACTTCAAACACCAATACTTCCAAAAAGTTCAATTTCAGCCCATCTCAGAACAATCTGGATAATATTGGGCAGGAATCATATGTGCTTTATTTCCTTCGTTCATTGAATCCAACTGCATGCTGCAGTCAATACTTCTGTTACAACTCTTGCTAACGTACTGGCTGAAGCCAAATTCTGATCTCACTCCAGCTCCACACCTGAATGACTGCATCTACTTCAGCTTTATTGAAAGATATGGGATCTCTTGGACACACATTGATATTGGTGAGCAGTTATGTGCACATAACCAGTCCTATTGGAGCAAGTAATGGCTCACAGATTTGAATGAACTTCAACATTTGACCATTAAGCATCACTTTAACCTCTTTACCTTTTGAATATATGTCGATTTAAGTAATGCTTTGGATATTCTAGAGATATGGCTTTGGTTTTAATAGATTTCCTTATAAAATGGGACATCTCCTATATTTGCTTGATCTAGATCACATTTTGTAGTAAATACTTGGTTTCCAGAGATTTTTTAAAACTGAATTATTATTACTACAGGGGCATCCAAAGCTTGCTCAGTGCTCCACCAGGACCCCAAAAGCCACAGTGATAAGGAAGTAGACTCCCTGATAACTATGCCTATTTTACTCACATAAAATCAACAAATGTAAAAATTGACACTGAAAATGAGAAAATTTTATCTGATGTCACCAAACTAGTCTTTCACAATAGATACGCTAAGCAGTGTTGCACATAGCTGATGCAACACAGACAGCAATAAATAGGAATGTCTTTCCACTTAGGTTTCCCCTTATTTATCATGCATCAGTGTGCATGGTTATATGCCACATATTGAAACAGTTTTGAATGCTGTCTACAGTCTCAGAGAAATGGATCTTCCTTTCTGCTGGAAACGTTTGTTGTTGATATTTGAGAAATGGAAATGGGATGTTTAAACTTAAAATTAATTTTTAAGGTCTTTTTAAAGAAAAGGATCTTCATTATGTTCAATGAAGACATGCAGAGTATTTAATCACCACTAGTCTTGGAACAGTTCTTGAGCGAGACTGATACCAGCACACTACCCTTAGATTCAGGTCAAAGTTGTGTGTTTGCTTCAGCTGGTGTTGTGTGGGGGCTGTGATGAAAATCCCAGCTTTTTCTCTCTTTTTTTCCTGCAGTTGCACATCCCCATCCTTTCCCTGTGCTCACATTACTGCTCATCCAGCTGTGCAGTGCTGGAGGAGCAAGGTGCAATGAAGGGCTGGGTGAGAGAAAGCTGATTTTCAGCTGGATCAGTTCCCTGATCTGGCTCCATGCAGAACCGAACAAATTACACAGCCACAAGGGCACAAGTAGCTTTGGGTAGACTAAGAAGGGGGAAAGGACCACCCCATCTACCCCCTTTCAACACCGCTCAGGCTTCTGGAATATAATAATCATGGAACGTCAGCCGCAGCCAAGCAAGCAGAATTACCTGCTGAGGCTTGGTTTGTGGGGGAACAGAAACAATAAAAGTTGAAAGGAAGCTATAGGGTTTGATGAGGTTTGTCTATGTTTGGCAAAGACTTTTTCCTTTCTTAGAGTTTCTTGGAAATGTCTTCAAAACATTCCAGGCTTGGTTTTGCTCCTTAAATACTCTTCAGTGTTTTATTTAAACAGCGAAGAGCCAAATTCTTCCCTCAGATATGCATGCAAAAACTCCCACATTAATCAGAAGAATTGTCTGCACACATCCTAAGTGCAGGAGGTTTCTTTTTTGGTATGTGCTTTGTTTCCTAAGGAGAAGTAAATTCTGAGCACAAGCTTCCTCCTATTGACATAGAGAACAAAATTTTGTGTGCTTCCAACATGTACTGGGGGCCAGTTGCTCTCACCCTACAGGGAGCACTAACGTATTTCATAAGAAGCCCCAGGGGCTACATAAAGACTGCCCACCAAGTGCAGGGTATATCAGGACAGTTAAACTGGGGAGTCCTACCCTCTGATTTGTGAGACGTGATGAAGAGGTAGGAAGAACTGCCTATAAGAATGGGATAAGACATTAATTCATGGAAGAGAAATAGGTACATCATATTTGATTTTAAATGCAGGGACTGAAACACTAATGTAGGTCTTTAACCCCCTTGGTAAAACACTAGTGGACTTAAAAATAGGTTTTAAAAACTGAGCTGCTGTTTTGATTTGTAAAACAAGTTAAACCAAACTTGACAATAAGGCATGTGCTTTAGATTTCCCTGGTTTGAGGCACTGTTTACTCTGGCAGATATATCCTTAAGTGAAGCCTTTTTTCCCCCCTCAAAGCTGTTACATGGTAGACTGATGTTGGCTGACCCTGAAGCAAAAATTTGAAAACAGCACATTTATTTTCCTGCTAATGCTAAACACACATGCCATGCAGCATTTTTTGGTCTAGCTGGAAAATCTTCAAATCTGGACTATTTGTCCCTTTTACCCTGACTTTAATGTTTTCATGAATATAAAAATAACATAACGAACTTGGGGGACGGGAGCGTGTGTGTTTTACAGCGGGAGCGCAGCCTGTAATTTGCAGGCTGCAGACTGGAACGGGCAGACGGGAAGAGCCAACGGGTCAGCCCGGTCCCGCGCCACGCCAGTGACAACGGGCTTTCCCACATGCCTCAGCGCCCAGCAAACCTCGCAGAGTGCTGCTGGCCAACTGGGCGAAATGTTAGCAGGCCTGTAAATTCGCTTCTCTTTAGCTTCCTTATAACACAGGCATACAAAAACCATAAACTGTTCCTGTGCTCAACTGTGTGATGTGGCAGAAGGGGCCAGATGCCTGACTTACCGTCCTCTTCTTCAGTTAGGAGCAAATGTTGAGCCTGTGGCAAAATACTAGGTTGACATTCATCTTTGCTACTACTTGGAAAATCCCTTGGGGAAAAAAAAAACCTGGCAGATCTCTGCCTGCAATATTGATTATATTTAAGGACAGGTCTGAAGAAGAATTACTTTTTGGGATGAAGGTATTGCTGTGCTAGTTTAGACCCTAAGCTACAGAGATTTTGTAGGAGCCATATGCGATTGCCTCTTTTTTAACAGCTTTCATGTAGGTATAAATAAAGCCAGCATACCTGTAGAGCCACAGTCAACCTCAGAGACACTGATTTCTCTCTCACTGGAAACCAATTTACAAGGCCCCCTAAGTCTTCCAGGAGTCAGCCAAGGGTGTCAGGGTGGGTTACCAGAAGAAGGAGCAACATGAGCTGGTTGACTCAAGTTGCCGTTCTTACTCTTCTTGCTAATGGAGCAGTGGTTTGGGTAAAACACTGAGAGTCTGTTCCATGCAATTCTTGAATGGATTTGACTGGATTGGACTTCAGCTAAATGGATTAAATTGTTAAACCAATTTAAGAACGTCCATGTTCAGAGATGAAAGAAGTTGCTTAAATTGGTGCCAATCCTCACATCAATAAAGAGGGAAAAAAGATTTAAGAAAGAAGGACTTATAAGAGATCATTCCTCTTGATGAAATTTCTAACTCTTTGCCAATGCTAACTGAAAGGAATGAAGAAAAATCCTCTGGGGAGCTTTTAGCAATTAGTTCCTGTTTGCAAAGAATCTGGGCCTGTGCTGCACTAGGGCGCTCGGCCCAACCATTTTTTTTTTTCCCCATAAACTGGACTGTACCTCATTAGAGATGCCCAGCTGTATTTTTCTCTCTCTTTCACAGCCATACACATCACAATTTGTCCTGTCCTTTTCATCACCTACTGCTTCTAAGTAAAGTAAGTGAAAATGTAGCACAAAGAAACCTCTTACATATTTATCAGATTTCTCCTGCTGTTTAGCAGCTGGAAACACAGAGGTTAAAGCAGCACCTTGAGACACAATGCCATGACCATCACCCTTGCAGATATTCTGCAGCCATCAGCAGTGCATGGGCCACAGTTGAAGCAGCTCTGTTACATGGTACCCAGGGACCATGGATCTGGTACACGCAGTCTATTACTGTATTGTAGAGGGCCAGGCTGACTTTGCCTCCCTCTGAGCTGGCGTATAAGCTAGCTGTAGCCTGGAAATTATATGGCTGCCTTATTGCAAGCAGCAAAGATAAAAGGCATCATACACTACCATGTTGCTACAGCTTCTAATGTCAGTGCTACTGTGTTACAGTGAGATCTGCTAGTCCTCATCTATGTAGACATATTTCCACTAGGTTATGGGTGAAACTTGGAAGAGCCCCATAGATTGTTGTGGCTCTGAATAATATGCACAGTGAAAACTATGGGGCCGGTTGCATAACCATTCTATAAGGACTGTAGCTGAGGGGTGACCACCCATGTTGTGGTTTAACTCCAGCCAGCAACTAAGCACCATGCAGCTGCTCAATCTCTCCCTGCCCCGCCCCCCCCAGTGGGATGGGGGACAAAATTGGGAAAAGAAGTAAAACTCGTGGGTTGAGGTAAGAACAGTTTAATAGAACAGAAAGGAAGAAACTAATAATGATAATGATGACACTAATAAAATGACAACAGCAATAATGAAAGGATTGGAATGTACAAATGATGCGCAGGGCAATTGCTCACCACGTGCCGACCGACACCCAGCCAGTCCCCAAGCGGCGATTCCCTGCCCCCCCTTCCCAGTTCCTAAACTAGATGGGACATCCCATGGTATGGAATACCCCGTTGGCCAGTTTGGGTCAGGTGCCCTGGCTGTGTCCTGTGCCAACTTCTTGTGCCCCTCCAGCCTTCTTGCTGGCTGGGCATGAGAAGCTGAAAAATCCTTGACTCTAGTCTAAACACTACTGAGCAACAACTGAAAACATCAGTGTTATCAACATTCTTCACATACTGAACTCAAAACATAGCACTGTACCAGCTACTAGGAAGACAGTTAACTCTATCCCAGCTGAAACCAGGACAACCCATTACTGTTAAAACCACAGGTATCTCATGTTTTTCTCCTATGGGAGTGGCTAATAGAGATGCTGATAGGGTAGGTGTGCATTTCTGATCCCCCTTGGAAGAGCTAGCAGGAGGGTTGCAGTCCACAGGGTCAACCATTCTGTAGGAGCGAACCATTGCACAAGTACTCTGCACAGGAAATGAAAGGAGTGGGACCAGTGTGGCAGAACACTTTGCCAGCCTCCGTAGCAAGAAACCATGGCAAAAGACACTTCCAGTTCTCTGCCTTTACATTTTGCAAGGAAAAAATGAGGTCTTAGTCAAAATACATTATAGATTATGAATAAAATCTTCCCTTTTTTTTTTTTTTTAAATAACAAAATTCCCACTGCTGGGCCAGAATCTCAAGAGCTTCAGTAAAAGACTTCTCAAAGGCAACAACTAAACCAGTATGTGCTAGTGTCCTTGAATGCAGAGATGTGGCCTCTGAAAACAAGATATTCATAACAGTACCCTTCTGTTCTGTAGCTTAGCAACTTGGGATGTAAATGGATACTCTTCAAAAGAAGATTTCCCATTTTAATTGGCAAGAACAGAGATCCATGTTAGAGAGTAGATTTTGTGTTCAAAGCTGTCCAGTGTAGATGCAATTATATTTGTGCTAAAGTGCATTTGTTAAGGTTCAGTAAGAATTCAATGTTGCTTCCATTTTTATATATTTCTGCTGTCACATACACATACGCACATATACGTCTTCATGTGTGTGTGTGTGGTTATGTGTGCATACATATAGAAGATATGTTGCTATATAAAAATCCTTTTATATTTTGCTATATTATGGGAAGCATTTCCAGACTGAATTTAACTCCTGTCCAAATAAAGTAACTTGCTTAATTTTAATATTGAACTTACTTTGTTTTTCATTCATTACATTTACAAATCAAATGTGGCATACTGAATTTTTTACATCCATATAATCAAAATGGAGCCACCATTTCACTTGCTGCCAATGTAAAATGAGCTATTTGCCTATATTTTCTGCCTAGTTGACTGATCTCTACACAGCAAAAGCAACGATCCTACTGGCTCATGCTCTTAATAACTCTCCCAGTGAGACCAAATCAAAAGACAAATTAAATCTCATTACTGCTGTATCACCTTCTAGTTATTATGTACACAGTCATGATGCCTGGAAACAACCACCAAAATAAAATTTCCTGTTTGATACTGGCTTTTTAAACAGTTTTCTCCTGTCACATTAACACTATGAGAGGAGCAGAGGAGACTGGAGAAGAGGAGGAGCCTGCAGAGCGTGGTGCTGCGTGGGCTGGTCAGAGAAAGCATGAGAGCATGAGGAGAGCGTGGGTGAACTGACCTCCTGGGAGGCGAGTCGCACTGTGCATGCCTCAGCAGCTGCCTCCGAAAACAATTCCTTGGGCCTTCTGGGATGCGCTAAGCGCGCTGGAGTTAGCACCATTTGTAACAGATGCACCTCGGATAATTATGCTTGTACCTGATGGTACCTGCCTGAAGAGATCATCTCACAATACCTTTGGAGCTCCTGCTGTCTGGGGCGGGGTCTGCTTTTGTTAGCAATAAGCTGTTTACCAGAAAAGGGTGTTTCAGTCACTCTGTCACCATTAATCTGAGTTTGCTAAACAGTTTTGTTCAAAGAAGTCCTTTCGTATCCAGCTTCATGGTACCAGTGTTTGGTGAGGTGGTGATTTTTAGGGCAGTTTCCCTTAGCTATGGAGAGCTCCACCACCCTGTGCCTATACACTCAGGGAGGTGGGGTGGGAGGTGCTGGTTCCTGTTGCCTCAGTAAAAGGCAGGAATTGAGCCCAAGATGCCTACAGTGAGTGCTCTGGAGACAAGGGCTCCAATCCTTTTCCCTTGGGACCCCATTTCTGAGGGCTTCCAACCTTACCTGTAAATTTTCCTAATATACTGTAGTTTGGAAGCTGCTGCCTTCATCTCTATGCTATTATGCAAAAAAAATAGCATGCTTATACATGGTGCCAAAATGTTGCCCTTTATTTCAGTTGCCCTGTTTCTGTTCAAAAGACCTAAACTGGAATGAAAATATTTTAGGTTTTTCAGTCTAGCAAGAACCTCCTCCAAATTAATTTCATTTGGAGCAAAATATTACCCTTTCTCACTCTCCTCCCATTTTCAGCAGTGTTTTATTTAGGACTTCAGACAAACAAAAATTCAGTTATTCACTCAGCTCTGTTGAATAGCAGGAGACCTCTTCTACCAAGCGGCACAGCTTTCTGTCAGTCCTTTGGCTGGTTATCTAAGGTAAGTGTCACTGTATTACCACTATTTCATGTTTAGTGCTGGTGTTACATATTTTATTCCAAAGGATTTTCCTTTCCAAAGTAAATGACCAATTTTTAGTTATACTAAAAATCAGTGTATCTCCATAGAGCTCAAGCTGGCACTGAGGTGGAGCCTGGCAGCCCCCTAAGGATCAAGACCAGCACGGCAGCTTAGGAGGAAAGATTGTACCCAGAGGCTGCAGGAGGGACTGGACCGAGAGCACCCTAAGGAGTTTAACACCTCATGGGGTCAAACCTTCAGTTTCATATATTGTCCTACCTTGTACTGACTCACAGCTGTGGGGGAATGATGGATCCAAGAGGTGACTTAATTCAGATTTTGATTCTACTGTATGCACTGCCCCTTTGGTCAGAAACTTGTATCAATACATCACATCCACTATGTACGATAACGGGAGCTTGCAGCAAGCCCTGCATCTCAGGTACTCTCTGTACTGGATGCTACTTGTCAGAGGGACTTTGGCTACTGCTCGCCAGGAGACACACCTTGCCACAGCCTGGCAATTTCTGCATTAGGCTGGGCGTGGGCTCCCCCCAGGCTCCTGGCAGCCCTGAGCACCCATCGCTGTTTAGCAGCCCCAACTGGGAGACTGGTTTCTTCCTTCCCGAAGGAGATGAAGGGAGAGCATGTGTGCATGTGCGCGTGTGAGCGTGTCTGACGAGCTAGTGCCAAATTTGTCCCTACCTGACTGGGATTGTATTTGACAGTGATGATCCCCCTTAGTTACTCCAGTTTTTCAAGCAGCTTATGGATCTGGGAAGATTTTAGTCACATATTTCCTGCTACTGGCAGAACAACCTAAAACATCCACTTTCATGCTCCCTCTCTACATAAAGAGGAGTGATCCAGCCTTGTTTGCTAAGGACTTTATTTGCAGGGGACTGGGCCATTTCCTTCCTTCCTCCTGAGAGTGGTTCACTTATTTATTGTTTTCCATACAGCATGTTCCTGGCTCCTACCTTCATTCTTCTGTTAAAAGCCTCTTAAAACGCTGTGCTAAAAGCTTGCACGTCATACATCTTAACAAGTCATAATTACATCTGGGTTACTGTCATGGCTGGAATCAGCTATTCTTACTGACTTTAGAAGCTAAACATTGATGAGGGATTAAGACACTGTGAAGTAGAGCCCAGATTGAATGGCACCTCTCTAGCACGTGGTAATTTCAAGGTACCCTCCTGACACAGGTGCAACGGGCTGGGACACAACAGCATCTTGGCTGCTTTATACTGCAATGGCTTAACAAGAGTCGTTGCATATCTTTGAAGTGTAAAGTAGGGGACATTCAAGGACAGAACTTTATGAGGAATGATTCCACCTTCTCAAAGGTAGAACAAGCCTTAGTAATAAGAAGTACAGCTAGAATTGAAGAACTGTATTCTTATTTTTCAGGAGAGTAATGGATTCATCCAACAGTATGAGAATACACACACCGCTTGTAAACTAAACCAGTGTTGATGATATTCACTGATTTATTTATAAGAATAACTCTTTAATCAATGTGTAGTTGTAAAACATTACTTTTGACTGTTAAAGAGTATTTTGCTGGAATGGATAAGAGACAAAGGAGATTTGTGCAAAATTACTTAGCATTCCATTTTTTGGGGAAAGAGCCTGAGCCACAAAGTCTTGATCCATAACCAAACCTCCCAAGCAGGTGTTGTTCAGTGGCTTTGATTCAGTCAAGGGAACAGCTTCTAAGTTCAGACCTTAGTTTCCTTAATAATAAAGGAAAGGGAAAATAGGTCAGCTGTTGAGTCCAGCCTCATTTCTAGTATAAATCCGCAGAAGACAAATGTTAAAAAGGTGGGAAGTTTGCATGCAGCTTCTCTGGCAGTGAAGCTAAGTTTGAAGATTATCATTTGGAGACTATCATCAGAGGTTATGATAGACCTTAGCAGATCAATCTTACCTTGGTCCGCTAATGCAACTTTTGTGGAGCCATACTGCAGTTTAGATTATTTCTGTGAGCTGGGTTAAAACAATGGAAAACAATGAAGAAAAACAAGGGAGTTACTTGTTATTGTCCCAAGTTTTTCCATGGCTGGTCAAGTCACTTTATCTCTGCTGCAGGATAAGAGCTGATAAAGAATCAGTTGCCTTTTTCAGCTGTGTTTTGTGCTGCAGCAATGCAACTGCCTTGGATCATAAGCCCTGTCTACAGCTTCAGTCACAGCAGGTTAAGATAATACCAGAAGTCCAGTTTTGCTGTAGAGAAATCCTTGGTCTGCTGCATGCAAAAAAAAAAAAAAAAAAAAAAAAAAAAAAAAAAAAAAAAAAAAATCCATCTAGGAGGAAAATTCATTGGATTCTGTTAGGATAAATTAACATGACAATATTTCTCTTTCGTTTATCTACGGTTTGTGTTAGTCTCTTCTGAAAAAAAGCAGTTTGATACTTCCCAGCAGAGGACTTCTGTGCTAGAGATTTCCTTTGTCTATTCCACCAGTTGCATCAGATAAAAATTAAGTGAAACATGACATACTGACAGTGAGACCAGCAGACAGAAATTCGGCTGGGCCTTCAGTTACACTTGAATTTTTGCTATGCATGTTAGGAGTTGTGGCAGGTGGGGGAGGTTAGTAAAATAAAAATAAAATAAAAGAAACCCCAACAAATAAAAACCTTGGAGAATTAAAGGTTCTCAGTTCTGATTTTATCAGGAAGGCAGAGCTGCTAACAGTGTCTTATTTTTATCAGCATGTTAATTTACCTGTGACTTTTTCTACTGAATAAAGACCACAAAAGTGCTGTTTATGTGTTCTTGGTGTGAATGTTTGATTATTGGTATTTATTTTACCTTGCTTTACATAAGATACTTTGCATAGGATACATAAGATCATAATGATCAATCTCCTTGCTGTGGTACTGGTTACCGTTACACCAATCTTAAACATATTTATGACTGAAAATAACTGAGTTCGGTGGACTTATTTGCATGCACCGAGTTCCTCACAAGCACATGGGTTTGCAGCATTGGCTCTTGTGGGCAAGATTTTCAAAAGCAGCACCGAAAGTCTGCCTTTTCCTGTGTGAACCCACCACTCCTCTGCTTATCAAGCTCTCCCAAAATCTCCCTTTCTCTGTCATATCCTCTGCTTTGGTCACGACCGTGAGGCTGCTCTAGAAGAAACAGAGAGAAGAACATACTAACTCTAATCCTATACTGTATGTTACAGGATAGGTGCCTGTAGCGGTATGGCATATCACCTCTGCAGCATTGCGCCCTAGTTGAAGCCCGTCAGCTATTTCCCCTGCAAACCACCCTGTTTGGATGTGGCTGTGCCACTGAGAGGTGAAGGTCCCCCTGGAATGCATTTGAAAGGCGTGCAGTTACATTTTGTTTGACACTGTGACAAATCCCAGCTGCATAGCCAGCCGTAGGATTGCACTGAGGGTAGAGACTTTCCTTGTCTCTGGCTTTGCAAGGCTACTAGGGAGGGCTGTAGTAACATAGTTCTACTTTGCTCCATATTTTCCCCATATTAAAAAAAAAATATGAAAAAGTGTCCTTCCCCCATGTATAAGGACATCTGAACTCCTGCTGTGCTCAGGATAATTGTTCTCAACTTGTATTTAAAGCTTGCTGCTTCTATTTCAGGCTAAAGAGCGGCTTGTCAGCCATTTCCAATTACAGTAGTTTGCCTAAGAAAAGACATATTTCTACTTAAAAACCTTGCCTTGCTGGTGTGTTTGTACCCATCCAAGCACACATAGGACTGAGAACAAGTGGACAGTGACATCGTTAAGATATTTATTTTGTAAGGTTACACAAAATGCAGTGCATTTCACTGAGGTAAGTCACTAAATGAACTTAAAAGTGGTTTTACAGGCCATTTGCCTTGAAAGTCTTATGCTTCCCAGGCAAATGTCATGGCAAGGGACGCACAGTTGGTGGGGACGCAGGTCAGCTTCTTACTGGCGTGCTGCACTGGCTCTGCCCGGACCCTTCCAGTCCTCCCAGCAGCGCTGGCTGCCCGCAGGTGCGGGGTGCTGAGCCCTGCTGGCTGCGCAGCACCCGCTGCCCACCTGAGCACCTCGGGGTGCTCTGGAGCATCTTGATGGGGAGAGGCTGCGGACAAATGAATCCAATGTAGAAACAAGAGGGGATTGTCAAGGGAGGTGGAGATCAACCACTGAAACAAGCTATTAAGGGAATGAAGAGTTTGCTATCTTGCCAACTTTGGGTTAAGCTTGGATTTCTTCCTGGGAGATGTGTAATACTCATAATCAGGTTACTGAGTTCAAGTCAGATGTAGGCAGCAAAATTTTCAGGCCTTCTTTATGCAAAAAGTCAAGTAGATATCTAACCACCCCTTTTAGTCTTAAACTCAAGAGATCTATGAGGAAGCAACAAAGTGCTTGGACTTAAACCGCAAAAGCTTCACTGTATGTGGGAAGAGCTGAGACATGCTAAGGAGAGAGGCCCTGATCCTACAGCCCAGTTTGTAAGCAGAGATGTCCATCTCCAGAGCTGATGTCCATCTCCAGAGCTGATGTCCAACTCTGAAGCAGATGTCCATCTCTGGAGTGGACTTACTACCTCTGCTTAGCTCAGGGAATCACTAAAAGAAATAAGCAGAGGATTGGGGCTGTTGGATAGTGTGTTTTACTACAAGGAATCAGCTTTTAATAAAGCCCTGCTCTTTTTCATGGGATCTTTGAAAAACTGACAATATTTTCCTGTGCATAAGACTCTTTAAGTCTTACAAGCTGGCTGGCCTCTCCCAGGCCATTTTTTTTTCTCTCAGTGAGCTTTAGTTTTGCTTTTGCCACTAACTCATGGTTCTGAGATGTGGTGAAGAATGGGAGGCACTACCAGTGGGGAAGTTTAAAGTCATTTTCATTTATAAAGCAAAGCTGCTGGGGAATCACTTTGGGCCAGAGCCAACTCTTTGTTCACCTGCACAGCCATGAGAGGGCTGGGATGTACACAGCTCACTGCCACCACCGCTTTCTCTCCATCCCGGGCTGCTTCAGGGGTCCTGTCATAGCTGAAAGAGCCAAGAGGCCTCGCTGGGCGGTGAAATGACCTGCAGCACTGCCCCAAATCTCTGCCCTTCTGTGACACCCCCCCTTCCTGTGCCTGCCACCCTTCGCTGTTGGCACACACTGTGCCACGGCAGCTGGGCTGCCGGAGGTGGCCGGGCAGGCTGTGCCATGCACCGGCATGACACGGCGACATATCTAGGGATGCTGCATGTCGTGCTTCAGCCGTATTGCATCACAAGAAAACAACGGCTTTAAATGCTGCCAGGTAGTTGATGATTTTCCAAGTCTGCCCATGGGTGTCTGGAGGGAAAGCGCTACTTTTTGGACTGCTGTATGGGAGGGGGGAAACCTGCCCTACAATAAAAATGTTTGTTCAGGCAGTGCTTTTACTGGTAGATTACATCTCAGTGGAGCCATGAGGACTGATTCTGGCTGCATGAAGGCCTCCCTTGTAGCAATATATCTATTCTGAGCATACACAAGTCTCATTAGCATTAATAAATTGGCACTGAGGGGATTTTATAACATCTCTATGGCTGGCTGTCTCAGCTCCCTACAGCCAGTTCAGCTTCAGGCAGGGCTCTGCAAGTAGTTTTTAAAGGGGCAGACTGGGAAAAAAATGAAGATGAGGCAGAGGAGGACCTGGGCTTAATGTAGGCATGACAGGGAAAGGCAAGGTGTCTTTTTGCTATCTCAGCCCCATTTTCCACTTGTTAGATAAACACAGGACTCTGTCTGAGTCCCCAGGTGCCATTACCCCGCCTCTCTAGCTACATGTGTGAGGAGGGGGGAATGGGAAAGATGTGCTGGTGCTGCCCATTGCCCTGCTTTTAGCCCCCCCCAGTTCCTCTTCATCCAACCTAGAGCTGCCCCCTGCCCCCAGCACATCTGTGACTGTCAGACTATGTAACTCTCCGCTCCCACTCCCCATCTCCATCGCATGCAGCTCCCTTCACTCTCCGTGTTCGTTCTGTTCCTCTCCCAAGGGCTTCCATACTCTTTCCCACTCCCCTACAGTTTCTTTTGTTTTCCCAGCAGCAGCAGAGAACTACATGTTTCACCTCTCCCCAGTGTGACTGTGATCCTCTCACATTCTCCCTCCTTTGCTCTTTTTTCTCCACCATGCAAACACCCCTTGTCCTTCCCCTTAAATGCCCAAGATCCTAAACCCCTGCAACTCACTCTTCTCATTGCACAACAGGGTAATCCCCCCAAACCCCTGGTTTAGGAACTTGAAAAGCATGTCTGTGTCTAAGCAATAACAAGACAGCTTTATGCTTTAAGGCAAACTAATATGGAATGGCATCTCTCTGCCAGTCATTTCTTAACAGAGAGCGCTGTGAAAATTAGATGGGTGAGGCACCCTTTTCCAGCTTAGAAGAGACGAGACACATTAGTTGCATCCATATGAGCATTTCTGACCCTCATTGTTTGGAGTCGCATCTGACCCCAAATATAATACTCATCCTGGGTGGGATAAGGGAAAAAAATCATGCAATTTTCAAGTTTTCTTTAGCTAGTGATATTATAATACCTTATACTCCTGAGAAGAGTCTGAAAATTACTTACCCAGCTGCAGGACAGTATTCTGGCAAGTTCCTGTTGTCCTTCACAGCAGCATTCAAGCACCTTGGCAATAGCCAGTCTAACAAAATCCACTTTGACGGTCAGCCCAGAGACTAGCACCACAGAGGCAGAATAAAGCAGTAAATAATAAACCTCACCAAGATCTGCATTTGGAGTGGAAAACCACTTAGGCTAACAAGCAGGAAATGTCAAGCAGGGGCTCTTGGGAGCTAAATGCATTTCTCCACTCAGTTTGCATGGAAAGGAACCTTCTTGTGTAATTAACACCAAAACACCTCCTCTTTCACAAAAAAAATGGAGATAAAGCAGATGGGCAACGCCTTTCACAAGAGAACATCATCGTGAAGGCAAATGGGATCTTGGCTTCTGGAGACTGGATTTGAATCCAGGTCCTCCATATGCCAGGAGAGCGATTGAGCCATTGGCCGTGACACACATGCCAGTGGGTGTATCTCCTTGCAGTTTTTATAAGCCATTGTATAAGCCAATTGAGTTGCAGAGAACATCAAGATGACATTGGACCCTAGGGATGAAGGGCAGAGCACGTGTCTGCCAGTAGCAGTGCAGGCACCAAAGAGTTTAGAATTTGAGCCTCATCCTTCCACCATGAGGAGGCAGCTGAACGTGACCTCAAGGCACTCCACCGTGAATTTAGTTACTTTAGTATTTCATGGAGATTGTGAAATTCTTTAACATAAGATAAATAGTTTAGAAGGATTCAAAAAAAGACATGAGATTTCTAGAGTTAATGGGAATGTCCAGTTCAAATAGAAAATCTTAACAAAAGGGCTTTGGAAGGCTTATAAATGCTTTGAAGTTTCATCTATGCAGTCAGTCTCCAGGAACTGGAAGAAATTTCTCCATTAGGTGGGCCACCTCACAGATGCCCACCCAAGCTGGTACTGGTCAGTGCCACAGGAGAGACTGGAGACAGGATTTCCTGATCTCATCCAGTCTGGCTGAATTGCTTTGTAGCAATTTGAAAAACACCAAAAAGGTAATATATTTTCTGCCAATTCTTTTCCTCTGTCCAAAGTAGAAACCAACTAGGAAAATACGTTTAACATCAGACATACTTTTTCCCTGCATATGAAGAAGTCCAGAAGATGAGTGTTTCATTACAAAAATATTTCATACTTAAGAGATACTGTCTGTATGTTCTTGGTTGGGTAGCAGAGTAAACAGTTGCATAAAAGTGAAAGGATTTAAGATGTGTTAAAAGGGAGTTCATTTTAGCTGCACTGTAACTACAATAACATACCTGTTTTTTTTTCTTAGCCATGCCAATCTCGTATGAACACTCTCCCTTCCTGTTACTCTTTCACACTGCCTGGATAGGAAATCAAACGCAATGGAGATGGGTGAGACCAGAAAAGTTTCAGATTTTATTGAACTTTGAGGGTTTTTGGAGCTAGTGGCTTGCAGAGGTATCACTCTGTGGAGGATTTAATCTGTAGCTTGTTGATTAGCAATTGAAGGATGGACCGTGTGAACAGACATGAATGAAGAAGAACTACATTTGGCCCCAGTTTTGTCTGTTGTAACGCAGGTATAATTTGCAGCTTGAACCATGTTTGTTTGACTTGTGTGTAGAGAACATGGCATTTTTTGAAAGAAACGCAGCTTTGCTGACTCCTGTGTTTGGAAATCACCTTTTCAGTTACTCAAACAGGAAAGGATAAACACTGGAAACACTATTAATAAAACATTACCCCCCCCCCCGCCCCCCCCCCAAACCCCAGCTCCTAATTCAGCAGAGGTCAGACAATAAAGTTTACAATCATGCACTCCACGCTGCTCGGCGCTCAGAGCCAGCACACTAGTGACTGGCCAGATTAGTTAATCTTCCTCAGCTTCGTCTTGGGCCCTATAACTACTGCGGCAGGTCATTAACCAGCTGGTGAAGCCCCGGCACATCGTACATTTATTCCCAAACCTGAGCAGCCGTTGTTGAGTCCAGGAGCCTTAAAGAGGTATTTCTGATGTTAGCTGACAGAATGATAATTTATGCTTGCTGTAATTCAAAGGGATTCCAGGGCAACTGTAAACTAATGAAACCTGAATAGCTTTCCTGGAGAAGGTTCCTTATTTAATCAGTTGAACAAAAATGGAAATAAGTAAAATGGGCAGTCATTCTTTCTTTTAAAAAATAGGGCCTTTTTGTGAAAGGGGACATAAATGAGATCCTGTTGTGTTGGAGGACAGAAATGTAGAAAAATGTTTGATTAATGCAAAATGTTTATTCTCCCCATGTCTCTAGATTTTTTTAAACTTTGCTGTTCATCACTGCCAAAAGTAAAAAGCGAAGAACGCAACGCCTAGTAAGTTTGGTAACCTAGTAGAGGTATTGCTTTCAGCCAGGATTTTCTTTTTTTCTTTCATTTTTCTTTTTTCTTTTTTTTTTTCTTTTTCTTCTTTTTTCCCCCTAATCTCAAATGAAAGGCTCTCTTTAATCAGATAATTGTCCGGCAGGTAATTTTAGCCTTTTGTGACACACCAGTTGGCAGGTACAGTGGTACATAACCATGAGCCTTTTCCTACAGCCTTCCCTCCCTCTGGGACACTCACAGACGTGTCTCTGTCTTATCAGTCCCGGGGGACCGTTCCCAAACATTTTGCGATGAAAATGCAAAGGAGGGGCCTTTTCCCTCCTGCAAAGGAGGGCCAGCTGTCAGAGGTAACGACTGCCGGTGGACACGCAGATGGCGCTGGAGGTGCTCCCTCAGCCCACCATGCACCTGAAGAAAAGGGGTGCCCATTGCACAGCTGTTCCCGTAGGGACTGCGCTCTGTCCCCTCTCCCGGGGCTCGGGGTCCTTGCCAGGTTGGGGAGGGCTCAGTGGCGGCGGGCACGGACGTCCCCAGAGCGTGCCACGCTGGCAAAGAAGGTACGGCCCTGGGAGATCGTCCTTTGTGGTTACTGCCTGCTCCTTGCTCTTAGCCCTCCTCTGCTCATCGCTTTCAGTGGTGGCCGGGAGTGAAACGTAACTTGCTGCGTGACTGACAGGCCTTCAAGCTCCTCGGCAAACCTTGGGCCTTATTTTGAAAGGCCCCTGAAAGAAAAAGGATTGTGTGCTCTCTGAATGCAAGGCTGCTGAACCGCTGCCAACCCCAGGCTGCTCCATTCAAAGGGCTGAGTGAATAAATGAGAATAACATCCTTGGGGACCTCGGGGATCGGTTTACTCTGAAAATCCTCAGCCTTACAAAGGGTCAGAGTCACAAGGTAAATGAAAATGGCTGGGAGGGGACTTTGATGGCCGAAACACTGTAACTGTAGAGGACTTGAAAGAAAACTGTATTTTTAAAAAAGTGAGAGAAGGGAGGGAGCAAACAGGGGGAGAAGTTGGTGGGGAGGGGGACTTCAGCCTGCAGCCTCACCGGAAGGGAGAGGGGGAGAATGGGAAGAGGAGAAGAGAAAGAAACCTCTCCACTCTCTTAATCCACAGCAATCTTTAAAATACTGCTATTTAGGGTATGGGCAGTGGCTGTAGCAAGGGAGACCCTCTCCCCTGCCTGCTGCCTCAGTGAGACCAGGGTATTCCTGTGGGTAACCGGCAGCTCTCAGGGCACAGAGGGCTGAGGGAACGGCACTAGGGGCATTATGGCACTGTGTCATGAGAAGCTGAAAAGCATGGCACACAAATATTGAGATACTTCGGGTTTAAAAATGCCCATGTAAGTTAATGAGGAGACATTCAAGAAGGGCATTTTGGAAATAGCCTTGCACTGGTATGGAAGGTAAATGATGTGAATGTGTGCACTTGCCTTGAGTCTGTTTAAGATTTGCTGTGTAAATGTCAGTAAGTCGTATAAGGCCAGATCGAATTAACATCTTGAGACCAGTGGGAATTAGACACCTAAACACTTCAGTCTCAAAATCTCTGGCTCTCGTTGGTCTCATCTCTTTACCATTAGTTCTCTGAGCAGCTCCATTAATACTGACAGTAGTGAAGTTAAACACATTCCTAAACATTTGCAGGATCAGGATGTAAGTGACTCAGAGCAGCCGCAGTTTCTTATTAGGTGTTTGTACAGTGCCTGGCATCTGGGCCCCATCTCAGTTGGAGTTACTGTAATTCAAGCCCTAGTAATTACAAAAATAGGTTAAATACTGAATTATAACAGTTTTCTGTCAGATTCTCATCTGCTGGTTAAATATTTTTTTTAAGTCCTTTAATTCAAGATGCCCGGCTGACAAGTGCATAGTTTTGGTCAGAGTGCTGCTTTCTATAAACGATGTACCTTAACTAAGGGAGATGCTGTATATGCAGCTGAACTCATCTTTACTCTCACATGGTAAAGATGATACCTGTAGGCCACTGAGAGAGTTAGAGGCATTTCTCCTCACTCTGCTCTTAGTAAAGACTCTGCTATCTCTACATAGTTTCCTTTTGCAGATAGTTATTCTTCTCTGCAGTGGAGGCTAGGAAAAAGAATATCCTACTGAAAACTAAGAGAAATTCAAGCTTGCTGCATTTAGGCATTGAGATCAAGATCCACGCTCCATGCAAGAGTCTTGCCTTTAACTTCCATTAAGCTTCACACCTTCATATAGACTCCATGCCTTGTAACGGAGTTAAACTCTGTTATTTATGACACACTTTTGGGGCTAGGAATGTTAGTACTCCATACCAGTACACAAAGTAACAATGGGCAGAGAACATGCAGGATCCTATTTTGTGTTTCCTACATGCCAACTGCAATATTGTTCCTCTGAACAGGTCTCTCCTGCCTCGGGATCCAAGTGGGGAAGGACCTGTCAGCCCCAGAGAGCATCATAGGCTCTTGTCCACCTCTGCTGGAGTATTTTTGGGTGAAAACAAGAGGGTTTAGCTCACCAGTAGTATAGGCTAGCGAGTAGCTGGACCCTTCATCTGAAAGTAAAACCTGTTTCAAACAGTTTGGTTTTGTGTAGTGTGGGTTGCTAATAGAGTTGGTGGGACAGCAGAGGAAGTAAAGTGGCATCCACATGGGCAAATGCTAATAGGACATTCTTGCAAACCAGAAAACTTTGAGGCTTTTCTAATTCCCCCCCGCCCCCCCTCAGGTTCAGAATACAGCATTTATGCCTAAATCCTTGTACTAGGCAGAATGGAGGCATCGCTGGCTTGTGATCCAGTTCCTGTGTCAACTACTAGAAGCTTCAGGGGGACACATTTAACCTCTCTGCGCCTCAGTTTCATCTTCATAGTGCAGAAACAGAAGCACTAGTTTAATCCTACATACTGTGCAAAAGAAGTACAAGTAAACTGTGGAAATCTTGTTTTGGCAGATAAATTAATGGAGGAAGAAAAGACTTTGTTACAGAGCACATCAGTGAGGAAGGTATTTGATCGTTCATTTTTAAACAAAAGCAAGTAGTTCACAAGACTCAAGTCAGGTTTTCTACTAGGGCTGGGTCCCTAATCCAGGGTTTGGGCTCCCTCATGGATTCTCTGAAGTCTAATAAGGAGCAAGGTCATGCTGTGGCATACCCAGGGTGTGGGCATTAATGGGATTTCCTTTTAGCCTGCCACCTGTTTTCCCATGCCAGTGGGAGCTTTGCTATCTTTGAGATCTCTACCACCTTTGTCAAATTTAGCTGAAATAGGTCAAAGGGTTCAGAAGTTACTGGAGTATCTCATGTTGGTGTAAGACTCATTTCCTTAGGAAATCTGGCTGAGAAAGCAGTTTAGTTCAGAGTACACTCACGGCTATAACATGCCATAATTCACTATAGCTGTGAGCATCATTGTATAAATGAACACACATGCACACACATTTCCTAATGCCTAGCGGAAGCAATAAGCAGAACCAATCATGTATATGTAATTGTGTTTATTTTTCACAAATGTCTTTTTAAAAAGTATTCTCTTAAACCAAACATTTGAGAAATGGCCTGAATTGGGATTTATCGCAATTACGTGTGTGGAGAATTATATGATAGACATTTTTTTCCAGGAGAAAAAACTGAAATGGCACATGGAGTTCATTAAAATTGAGCTAATGGTTTCAATCACATTTCTAATAGTGTAGAATAGCTAGCCAGCAATGTGGGCTGGGAGTAAATCTGTGTGATACCTACTGAAACATCTGTGCTTTTGTTTTCCCTCCCCACAACGGGCAAACTGTCTGTTGCTGAAATGCTTTATTTTTACAAATGCGAATAAGGAGAAATGTGAATGAAGAAAAATATGAATGAGCAGAATGAGTAAACATGATTAGTCTATGTTTGCGGTAGATGGTTCAGGTAGATAGGGACAAAGAGGCCTGTATCTGCTGCAGGGTGGACAGTCCACGGTTCTCTGCAATGCAGTCATACCTAAGGGCAGTGTTAGGGCAGTGCAGGTCGTAATTTTTTTTATAAAGTGCCCACTCATTCTTAGCCTCAGGCAGACAAAAAGCAGAGCGGCACAGCCTGACTTACTGATACAGTCAGTGCCAACATTTGCTTTAAAGTACTCTTTATTTTCCCAATTCCTACAATGGTTTTTCAAAAGTATGCATCAGACAATCAGTTTTCGGTATGTCAGCTGTCTTTGGGGCTGCAAGGTTTTTGCTCATGCGGGGGCAGAGAGCAGCTGCCCCACATGCAGCTCCCCTCAGGCTGTCTCTTTTTTGCTCGATAACCTTTGCAAACGCGGCTCTCTTTAGTTTCCTTTCGCCCGGTGGCAAAACTTTGGAGTTCCCTCCGAATAATTCCCTCGGGAGCCAGAGAAGGCGCTTTTCATGCAGCGCTGTGGATTTTAACTTCAGCCTTCAGAGGGCAGCCCTGGACAGCGGAGAGAGGACAGCCCGGGGCAGCGGGCGGAGGGCAGGGGACGGAGGGCAGCGGGCGGAGGGCAGGGGATGGAGGGCAGCCCCGGGCAGGGGACGGAGGGCAGGGGACGGAGGGCAGGGGACGGAGGG